>NC_056731.1:1170090181-1170185181 GCF_019279795.1 Protopterus annectens
TGATTAATGGTCCTGCTGTTAGTTTGTAATGTCAGACTATATTGCAGCTATTTCAGTTTCATTTTTATTAACATCAATATATTTAACACTAAATATTGTATAACTCTTAAAACAATAACAAATATTCACCAGCTTTGGAAATACATAGTAAAATATGTTAAACCCATCAGTAAATGCGCACCTTTAAGGACATTCTTAAAAAATAGCCTTCAAGCTACACATTAGTAGCCACTGATGTAGTAGGGTCCATAGGACCAGAGAACGACTGGCAAAAAATCATCAGCTAGAGAGTCCTCATTACATCTTGGGAACTGATATAAGTCTCACATCAACTGGCAAAAGCTGGTGGGTCAGCTTGCAAAGTACCAAAACCTTTTTAAGGTAGGTAGGTCCCTTTGAAAGAAGTGCTCAGTAGACTATTAACAGGATCATAAATGATGGCTTTGCCATTACTGGCAACTACAGTAAATTTCACAGTACAGAACTGCTATTATCAAAATCTAATGATGCAGTTAGTACCCTGGCAAAGGAATTCTGGATGTACTGAAGAAGTCACGTGAGATATCAGACATCATGCATACCTCTCAACTGTCCAGAATTTCACAGACCGTACACATTTTTGGTGTATGTTTTATGTTTGTTCCTCATAAAATGTATGACTTTCTGGCAAATTATAAAGGACTGAAATCATTAAATAATGACATGCATTTAGGTGTCAGACTTCATGTCCTTCATCCAAAAAAGAACACATTGACCACCACAGCAACAAGCAGCAAAGATTAGCATAAGAAAAATAAACTGAAGTAGAAAGAAAACAAAAATTTTAATAGCAAAATATGAGCACTTTTGCAGAAAACCACTTCTTCAGACCTTAATACAAAACAGCAAACTACAGCCCTTATCAAGAGAGATGCACCAATCAACACACAATAATCTAAAAACCAACCAATAAAAATATATACAGCAGACACATAATTTAAATATGACATCAATAGTGACATCTACTGCTCATTTATAAAACAAAACTACTAAGCCAATCAACTCAATGAGGTAGGCCACACTTACGAAGCACTGGCCTTAGAGAAATACTGTAGTTTAAGCCAGGTTTAACATTAGCTTGTAATTTAATAATCAAATGCAATTCTCTGTACTCCATCTTATTCGCAATATCACACACTCCATAAATCCTCAGTTAACATTTCAAGAATAGTAAACTTAAAACAATAAGCTTACCACATTCCATAAAATATTTCACTAAAGCGTTAGCCATCCTCTTATTCCTAATATCCCCTATATGCTTCAGAATCCTTTCCTTCAGCATCCTATTTGTTTTGCCAACATAGTAAGAGTCACATGCTTGACACAAAGTCAAGTAAACAACATTGGCACGCTTGCAGTCGGCATAAAAAACATTATCTATATGAGAATTACAGGCAGAAAGTCCAATACTGCTAATGACAAATATATACTTGCAGGCATCACAGGAACATCATTGAAATGTACCAAGCTGATCAGAACATGTCAAAGAAGGTTTATGGAAAGTCCTGTAATACAGAATATACTTAAGTGACTGTTGCAAAAAGAAAATTGTGGTTCTGAACCCAGAACTTCCTTTAAATGCTGGTCCAACATACAAACATGCCAATTCCTTTTAACAATTTTGCACACAGTCCCAATATCACTTGAATATTGAACACCATATGCGTATTCCTTCTCACCAGTCCCATAGAAGTAGAGTACATTGTCAATCAATCCTTCAGCAAAATATGGTTTAGCAACAGTATGTCTAAGTGCATGGACCTCATTAACAATGTCAGCAACTTCAGTGGAAGAGTAACGTCTGTTAATAAATTCCTTGGACGTCTCTTGCAAAGCCTTCACAGCAAGATCGTCTCTATTATGCAATCTCATAGTCCAGAGGCATTACCCTTTCAACACATTCATAGGGATGTGTCTAGGATGCATGCTAGTTTTATGCAAGATATTCTTCTGCTTGCAGGTTTTCTTGTGGAGCTTTGTAACAAAATCATCTAAAACAATGAAGCTAATGGACACATCAAGAAAATCTGTCTCTCTATGTGAGCTCTTACAAGTAAATCTTAAAAAGTCAGTGGTGCTGTGTAAATAATCAGTGAAGCAGGGTGAATCATACTCACTGCCTTTCCAAACTATAAAGATGTCATCAACAAAATGCCTATAGTATCTAATATAGTCAATAAATGGATTGACAGCATACACTGATTCCTGCTCCCATTATACAAGAACTACGCTGGCATATGAGTTCGCACAAACAGTACCCATAGCCATACCAATAAGTTGGAGATAATAAACATCATTAAAAACAAATATGTTATTTTCCAGAATGAGCTCAGAAAGTGAACAAATGAGCATAATCTTATTGTTGGAGAAATCAGTACAAGTGGTCAAAAAGGCTCTCACTTTATCTATACCTTCCTTATTAGGTGTGACAGTAAACAAGGAATTGATATCCAAGGTGACAAAAAGTAAATTCTCTTTATCAACAAGCATAGTAAACCACAAATGCAAATCAGAAAGAAAATTCTAGGTATCTTTGAGAACGTTAGGAGGACCGTCTACTATTGGACGAAGTGCTTTCTCAACAAATATCGAGAGCGGCTTGGTGATCCAGCCTCTACTCAAGACAACTGGACACATTGGAGGGTCCATCAAATTCTTATGCACTTTAGGTAAACTATAAATAACAAGTACTACTGGATGTTGAACAGAAAAAATATTATAAAGGTCCAAAATAATAAGACCTGTCATATGTAACTCATAGATATAAAACTCTACCCTGCTAATTAACTCATCCACTTAGAAATTATGAAAGCATTTATAAATAGTACCATCTTGTAGCATGGCATGCATCTTGGAAACATAGGACAGTTTATCCATCACTACAATACTACCTCCTTTATCAACAGGATGAATCTCAATATGGGGGGTCTCTCACAGGGTCCTGAGTGCCTCACGTTCACCAGTAGTCAAGTTGTGGAAAGATGCTTTCCACTTTTCTGCAATCTCTTTGCATAAATCATTCTCACATAATGTAGTAAATGCATCAATCAATGGACGAGGCTTAGGTGTGAAGAAGATATATATTTTTTTTGAATATCAGGAAGTTTTTCTTCCTTATCTCCTGATAAGGGCTGTAGTTTGCTGTTTTGTATTAAGATCTGAGAAAGCAGTTTTCCACAAAACCACTCACCTTTTAATATTAAAGTTTTTGTTTTATTTCTATTTCAATTTGTTTTTATTACACTGCTCTTTGCTACAGTGGTAGAAGTCTTCTTTTTTGGATTATACATTGTTGTGGATTCATTCGACCTTTGCCTGCAGGTGTCCTTGTCTCTCCTTTATTTTGTGAGTTGCACAGAAATTAAGTTTTTCCTTACTATCCATCATGGTGCTGTTGGGTTTTTAAACTTAACTGCCTTTCTAGTTGCTTGCCCCTTATGTTAGTCTGACCACATATCTCCTTCCTGCTCCTATTTCACTGACTGTTGTGAATAAGCGCAAAATTATCATTTTGTAAAATCACTCCCCTTCAACTATTTAAATTTATTGGCCACCTCACTGTATTCCATAGAACCAGAATACAAAGTGCCCACCCCTTCCAATCTCTCTTGTCCTTTTAAAATTAGTGTCTCTCCACTTAGATAGCTAAAGCTTAAGTTACCCCCTCTTTCATATCTAACTGCTTAACCCATTTTCCGTTTTACTTTTAAAATCTGCAACATCTACTCCAAGACCACCAGTTATTGGAGAGCCAGTAGTCATCTTGGGATTAGTGCTTTTGTTTTGATCCTGATGAGAGAAGGAGCAGAGGGACATTATTTAATGGAGAATGCTAATCACCAGAAAGCCTAATAACTGCTTCATAGGTGCCAACTTGGAATTTGTGCTTATATTTTACTCCTGGTGAGAGAAGCAGCAGAATGCTTCGATTCCTAACTGTTTCTGCTTGGGCAGTCAGTGTCTGAACTTGACCTTCCTGATTAGTCTGGCTGCTATTCAAGGAATCTACCAGGAAAAGGCTACAAAAAAGGCTACAGACCCTTGCTTCATCTGGGACAAGACTGTGGATCACCAAACAGGCCATGGCCTAATTCTCAGCTTGGGATTGGTGCTACTGTTTTGCTTCTGGTGAGAGAAGAAGCAAAGGAGCATTGTATCCCAGCAGAGTGAAACTGTGAAGAAACCAAGACAAGTAGTAGTGAGGCAGTAGCCATTCATACGACTTCCCTCTTTTCATCATTCTTGACAAGCTAATTCTTTATTTTCAGTAAGTACTTCTTGATTTGCTTCTAACTTCAGAATATCTGCCTAAATATTTCATCCATAAATCATCAGGGTCAACTTATTAGTTTCTCATCAAGTGTTTGGCAGTGCTCTGTATAGACACAAATACATTGAGCTGTCATTTTTCCTGTAAAAGCACCATTGAAATTTCACCAATACATAGTTGCACACAGGACAACTAGTTTGCAGTGGTAAACACTGCCCCCAGAGTTGGAAACAGGTTACTCCTGACATTATTTTATATTCTCACTCCAACTTTCTAATCAATAAAAAAGGGTCTGTTGCTATGTATATAAATGTTCCCACTACCTCCTTTACCAGCTTGGTGGATATGGGCATCCTGAGGCAATGTAGAAATTGCCTTATGTTTGCTGACAACCAGTTAATTCTCAAACAAGCTGATATAGCATGTAAGAGATGTTTTTACACAATGTCACTGGAGGCAAAGCTCTCACATAAAAGCATTCCTAATGTCAATAAGGTAGTCATTAGTACACACGCTGCACCCATCACTCACAATTCGAAGCAGTCACATAGATCTGTATACACTGAGGCACTTAAAGGCAACCTTCTTAAACCCCAAAGACCTCCTAGATGAAGGACACATAACAGACATCTTCAGCAGCCCTGAATGCACTCTTTCAAAACAACACCCATGTCAATATATACAGCCACATCTTATGGAGCCTCTACTTCTAACCCCATAAGGCAAGCCACCACACAATTCAATATTCTGGTCATTGGAGACTCCGGTGTCAGATACACTGATGTCCTTCTCACAAGGCTGAGTAAGGATAAAGTCATGGTTATTTGCTTATCAAGGGCCAGGATCCACCACATTACACATGCTCTCAGGTCATTGGACCACAAGTACCATAATGACTCACTCATAGTCCATGTGGGTGTAAATGACTTGAGACATACCTCCATAGACTGTATGAAGAGAACCATTATGGAGTTCTTGGAATAGGCATCCCGGGCTGGTATAAGCCTAGCACTGAGCCGCATTTTACCATATCTAAGGATGATGCCATAATATGAGCAGATGATGACTGACCTTAATAACTGGCATTGTTTCTGATGTCTCTCTAAGGGAGTGCAATATTTATCAGCATTGAATGAAATGGTCAACAGACCACGCTGCTTTGCCAGGGATGGTCTGCACTTCTCCTGTCTAGGCTTTCCAATATTAGCTAAAACACTGTCCTTCCCCATAGTGCCTTTTTTTAGGAACTGCCCAACTGAAAGTACTTCAGACATAGCAAATCAAAACCAAGAAAATCTAAAGGTGTTACCGTTCTAGGAATCTAAACAAAAAACTCCACACCCTAGAAGCTCTGTTCACCCTAGAGAGTGCTGACAGCTGTGCAGTCACTGAGATATGGTTTAAAGCCACAGAAAGCACACCGACAGTGCAAGGTTATAATGCCTTCCACACATTTAGATCAACTACTACACAGAAAGGGACTAAAGGTGGAGGTGTTTAGATTTACATCAAAAATAAATATACTTCAAGGCTGGTCAAACAGGGCAATGCACTTGAGCTTCTCCATGTTCAAATCACAATAGGCAAAATCCAATACCACTTCCTTGCAAGCCATAAGTCTCCCTCTTTGACCAAGGAAACTCATACTGCATATTTAACCTTATTGGAAACACTTACCATCCAATGCAATTCCATTTTCATGGGTGGCTTTAATTACCTCACTATTAACTGGAAATCATATACAATGCAAAACATAAAGGCACAGAAATTCCTGGATTTTGTAAACTCAAATTCCCTGGACCAAATTGTCAATACACCAACCGGGGTGCAGCCATAGTGCTTCATGCTCACTAGTTTAATGTCTTTTCTGGTAAGGTCAGACCACAAAATGGTCTTCTTTGAAGTAAAAATAAAACCGGGAACCCTAGCTAACCCTGGAATATTCAGGAACTACTCTAAGGCTAACTTCCTAATATTAAGTGATATCCTGGCAAAATGTCAAACCTCCATAAATCCTGAGAACACTGCTACCTACACAGAACTGTTCACAGAAACCCTATACAAGCATGTTAATAGCTGCATAGATGAAGCTGTATCCACCAGAAAGCAATACAGAACTAACTCAAAAAACAAGCCACCCTGATGGAATCACAACATCAGTAGGCTGTATAACAAAAGGAAAAAAATCATGGCAAGGTTAGGAACTGCAGCACCCAGCAGGATAAAAGCACTCTCATAGGTTCATAGGTTCATAGGTAGGTACTGGGCTATCTGTCCGAAGGCATTTATAAGCTTAGCTGGAATGTTTTGGCTTTCTCTGCGCCCTTAGATTAGTTCCCTGTGCCTCTGTCCAGCACAGCCACTGAAGTGATCCACAGGGTAAACTTTCTGTTTCCCATCCACTCGTCAAGGTTTCTCTTGAAGAGTGTTAGCGAGGAGCTCTGCCTAATGTAGATTAGAATCTTGTTCCAGGGCATGGGAAGTCTCTGGGACAGGAATCTATCCCTCCAGCATGTCCTATTTATTGTTGTGTTGAAGTTTAGATCCCTAGAGCGTGTGGCTCGAGGGGATATGGTTTTCTTTAGGTGGAGCATGTCCATCAATTCTGGGTTGGACATGGCCTTGTATGTCAGGCATAGATCATCTGTTTGAGGCCAGTGATCCTCTTGGTGAGGTGCTTCTGTGGTCTTTCCAGCTGTTGCAGGTGTCTTGTAAGGTACATCCCAAATGGGGCGTTGTATTCTATGATGGGTTTGGTGATGTGTAGAGGGGCACAATGACCTCTTTTGATCTGGATGCAAACCCTTTTGTGATTAGGTGGGCCACATAGAAGAATTTTCTAACCACTTTGGCAATGTAATTATCAAAGGAGAGATTACTATCTACTTGGGTCCCCAGATCCCTTATTATGTCTTCCGTATTTAGGAGGCTGCCAGCTATGTGGTAGTTTGTGGGTACTTTGTTTTTTCCAAAGGGGATGACTATGCACTTTTTGGCATTTAGCTTGAGGCCATGGTGTTGAGACCAGGTATCTGTCTCAGTGAGATCCTTTTGGAGGATGTCTGTGTCAGCCGAAGAGTCAATTATAGCACCTAGTTTGCAGTCGTCTACGAACTTGGTCAGCCATAGACCTCCTGTGCTTGCCTGTACCTCTGAGAAGTATATGCCGAACAGAAGGGGTCCTAGGACTGAGCCCTGGGGAATGCCACTTGTAACTGGTTTAGAGTCAGACCTAGCTCCCACAACTCTTACCATGTGGGTTGTGTCTGTGAGCCAGTTGGCAAGCCATCTTGTGATATAGGAGTTTATGTTCAGGCTGGTGAGCTTGTCTATAGTACCAGATTGGGGAATGGTGTCGAAGGGCTTCGCTAGGTGTAGGAAGGCTGTGTGGACCAACTTTTCGTCATCTATAGCCTTGGTAACTGTCTCAAAGAAGTCCACCAGGGTTAGAAGACATGGTCTGCCCTTAACAAAGCTGAACTGGGTAGGGCCCAGTGTTTGGAGGTTCCCAATGTCTCTCTTAATGAGATCCATGATGATGCACTCCATAGCCTTGCAGACCAGCTAGTCAGGCTTATAGGGTGATAGTTCCCGGGGTCTGTTGTGGCTCCACCTTTGTGGAGTCGAATAACCGTTGCTGTGCGCCACTCTATGGGCACATAGCCTGTGAAGAGACTGAGTTTGAACACTGTGTTTAGGTGAGGGGTTAGTTCATCTTTGAGCTCATGTAGGACGCAGCCTGCGACACCGTCTGGTTCCATTGATGCTGTGTTTTTGGCTTTGGAGAGGGCTGCTTTAACCTGAGTGTCTGTGATTTCAGGGGCACTACATTCTTCTGGTATGGTTATGGGCCCTTTTGGGGGGGTGAAGTTTGCACTGAACCTGTCTGCCAAGATGTTGGTGATATCAGTCAGTTCAGTGTATTTCATGCCATTCTGCACTAACTCCGAGCAGATCTGAGAATTGCCACTTAGATTATTGACATAGCTAAAGAATGCCTTGTGGTTATCCTTGGAGTCCTTAGCAATTTTTCTTTCGAAGCTAGCCTTGGATGATTTTATGAGGGATCGTAGTTTCTTGCTGATACTGATCAGGGATGTCTTCCCTTCTTGGGATTTTACTCTTTTTTGTACTAGTTTCTTACTTCTATTGTATAGCTTGTTTATGGCAGGGGTCCACCAGACTGGTTTCCTTTTGTTGGAAGAGTGAGTCTTGGTTTTTCTTAGGATAGCACGATCCATGCATTCTTGTAGGTGCCCGTAGAGTGCATTAGTAAAGGATTTTGCAGCTTGGGCAGTGTTATCCTTTAGCATGGGGGCTTTGAAACTTTCCACCTCGGTCTTAAGTAACATGAAGTTTGCTTTTGAAAAGTTTTTCACGGTGGTTTCTTTGACCAGGGGTGGGGGCGGGATGTGGATATCCAGAGTGATTAGTTTATGGTCAGATCTAACCAGTGAGTGGTTGACCTCAGGTGTGGAACACCGGTTGCCATGTTGGCGATGACCAGGTCCAATATCTTGTCACCTCTGGTGGGGGTGTTGACCAGTTGATGCAGGGTATTTGAGTTTATAACTTCTAGGAAATGTTGGGCAAGGGAGTTAGTACATGAGTAGTTCTCCCAGTTAATGTCTGAGTAATTGAAATCACCCAATATTAGGGTGGTTGGTAGGCCCTTTATGTTTCCCAGTGTTTCCAGAAATGTGGACTGGGAGTCCTGGGGCATGGTGGGTGATCTGTAGCAAGCTACAATTTGAATTGCAGTTTTGCCCATTGTTAGTTGCACATGGATGATCCTTGAAGCATCGTGCTGTGCCACTAACCTGGAGGTGTGGGTATCCTTGATGAATATAGATACGACTCCGCCTTTTGTATTTCGGTCTGGGTTTTGTGGCCAAAATGTATGGTATGAGTTGTAGCCTGGTAGTGCTGGGGTGCTCTCTGGAGCCTTAAACCAGGTTTCTGTTACTGCACAGATATCAATGTTCTCCATACTGAGGAGTGCCTCGAGTGTGTGCATTTTGAGGTTTAGACTTCTGGCATTGAGTAGCATTACCCTCAGTTTTTTGTTACTTGTGCTATTAAGGTGGTGGGTTTGTCTTTTGAGCCTTGCCTAAAAAAGGCACTATGGGGGTGGCCAGTATTCAAAAGCCTAATGGTGACAGGTGCAAGCCATCTCTAGCAAAGCAGCGTGGCTTGTCGAGCATGTCATCCCAGGCTGACACACACTAGATTCCCTTTGAATGACACCAGAAGCTTTAGCCAATTGTTGAAATTGATCATTTATTTCTTTATACTGTGGTATCATTCTTGGTGATGGCAGGATGCTACTCAATGTCAGAGTCATATCGGCCTGGGCTACGTGATCAGAGAGCTCTTCCATGTCTCTTTTCATGTAGTCCAGGGAGGTATGGCTCAAGTCATTCACACCAACATGGACAATGACAGAGTCATATTTGTACATGTTCTGGAGTGACCTGAGTGCTTGTGTAATGTGGCGGATCCTGGCACCCGACAGGCAGCTAACAATAACCTTCTCCTTGTTCAGCCTAGTGAGTGGGACGTCAGTGTGCCTGACTATAGAGTCACTTATTATTAGTGTGTTGGATATGTTATTTTGCCTTAAGGGCTGTGATTGCATGGCACACTGGTTTTGTGAAGTATGTGTTTCATGGTTTGTGTTGGGGGGGGTGGAGGTTGCTTGGGTGACTGCTTAGGAGGTCACTGTTGCTTTTGCAGATTTTTATTTACAGCCTCCGAGTATGTTTTTGTGTATTTATGTGTTTTTTTTTCAAATTGAAATTTTATTAAATTTTCTTTTCATAAACACCAACAAAAACTCAACATAACACAAAAAGATGCAGATTAACATGAGCATTCATAAACAAGATATACAACAATAAAATGTTTTATCTACAATATGTACAAAGTGCTGCTTTGGGCAAACCCCTATATAAAAGGAACAAAAAAATGAATTAAATTGAAAAATTAACACATAGCAAATTTGCTAAAGCTAGACGATGCTGATTGTGACTACAGTCACATATTTTAGAACAGAAAAGATGAGTGTTGATGCCTTATTCTGAACCACACACCAAGAGGCAAAATAAAAGGGGAGGGAAAATTTCCTATAACATTAATAGGAATGATACTTAGAGGTATCCACCAATAGTATAGAAAAAGGAATTTAATTATCCGACAACAGTTCAAATAGGGCATTCCAGAATTTTTGGAAGTAGATATGTTTCTTGAAACTTGTTATTAAGAGTTTTTGTGAAGTTATATATGTGATCGCCAAGTTCCTGAAGCCACTCCATGACATCTTAATACGATCTACCCAGTGTTTAGTAATGTATAATTTGACTAATGAACATAAAGTTATTAGAATGTGAGATTTAAATTTCGATTAATTATTATTTGGGATATGTAAAAGTGCCATCTCCCATGACAGAGTTGATTTATGGTAACGCATTTTGTCTAGTTTCACCTTGAGGGAGCACCAAATGGAGTGGGAATATGTACAAAATCATAGAATATGTATAATGTCCGCTTGAGGGAAGAAACAGCAGAGGCATGCAGTTGAAATATTCGGGTTATATTTGTTTAAATGGACAGGAGTGAAATATAGATTATTAGTGATCATGAATGGGGTGTAAATAAGTTTTTTAAAAGGGGAGAGAGAGAGTAGATTTAATAGCAGATAATTTCTTTTCTTCTGATAAGTTTGAGCCTTGCTGGTTCCAATAGTCTGCAAATAACACATTATCTTGGTGGAGTGTTGCAATGATAAACTTGTATGTTAGGGATAGCATGTTCTTATTAGTTGATAAAGCTTCCAATAGATTAGAGACCTGATTAAGGTCTATTTCATTTATAGTGTGGGCATAAGGTAGAGAGGCAATAAGTTCCCTTATTTGACGCAGAATTATAATATATTTTTTGGAAAAATTTAGGGTATCATGTAATTTTGTGGGGGATAAATCCCTAAACTTATGAATGTCCCATACAGTAAAGTCTTTGATATGAGGGTAGTTGACTAAATTAATTATTTGTCTATTCAACATGAGATTAGGGTTTAGATGAATAGGCTGTACTAGGAGGAGTGCTTTTTCCAAATTAACAGATTTGACTAGTTCCTGAAAAATGTTTATTTTTTCCTTTAGGATGTGGTGCAATTTTGATTTCTTAAGAAGTAATGGATCAATAAAGGGAAGAGCTTTGGGGTTGAGGTTGTTGTCTAAAATGTGATTAAACCCCATATTAACCCAGAGGGGGGATCGCAGGTGGGCATTTGGTTTGTGATTAGCAATTTTAATAAGTCTATTAGCATGTAGAATTCTGTAATAAATTAATAGGTCTGGCATGCCAAGACCCCCCTCCTTATCTTTTGGAAGTGTAAGTCTTAGGTAAGAAACCCTGACTGCTTTTGTATACAATATTAATTTCGCAAATGCCTTGTGTATTTTTGAGAAAAAATATTGGGAATAGATGAGAGAGATGCATGGAAGAAGTATAGAACCTTTGGGAGGATATTCATCTTGATAATAGATGTTTTGGAAAGCATAGGGAGTTTCAGATGTTGCCATCTGGACATATCTTGGGTTATAGCTGACCATAATTTTGTTAAGTTGGAATGTAGTACAGAAGGTGAGGTATGATCATAACTAATTCCTAGATATTTGAAGGAATATACTATGCGAAATGGAAAGTCTATAAAAATAATTTCTTTATGAGCTAAAGGATTAATTGGGAAGATACAAGATTTATTTTGATTAACCTTATAATCTGAAATATATGTAAAGGTATTTAGGGTTGTGATTATTTTCTTAGTGTCTAATATGGGGTTTTCAAAATAAAGGTTCAAGTCATCTGCGAATGCGGTCAGACTTATATTGGTATGTAATATTTTGGGCATTGAATGGAAAGTTTTCTGAAGCAAAAGTAGAAATAAGGGTTCTAAGTAGAGGTTAAAAAGAAGGGGAGATAGGGGGCATCCCTGTCGGGTTCCATTAGAAATTTTTATATGTGATGAGTACTTTTTGTTGATATAAAGGCATGTATAGGCACTGTTATATAAAGTTTTAATAGTATTAATAAAATTTACAGGTATATCATAGTGTAATAAAACCGTGAATAGAAATTTCCAATTAACCCTGTTAAATGCCTTGGAAGCATCAAGAATCATGGCATATCTTGGATTTTTGACTTTCTTAGTAATGTTGATTATGGTCTCTAAGGTTAATGTGTTGTCCCATGTAGGTCTATTGGGCATGAAACCGGCTTGATCATTACAAATGAGGGAGGGGATTACATTTTTAAGCCTTTCAGCTAAAATAGAAGATAGGATTTTAATATCAATATTCATTAAAGAGATTGGCCTGTAGTTGTTAATATTTGATTTGTTCAGGTTATTTTTTGGGATTAGAATTGTCTTGGAATGATTAATATAAAGGTCTGATATCCCATTTCAAGCAATAGAGTTAAATAGTTTTCGTAAAATGGCAGCTAATGAGACTTTAAATGATTTATAAAAGTCTGAGGTGTAGCCATCAGGGCCTGGGGCTTTTCCTGATTTGAGGTTATCAATGGCATCTATTATTTCTGATTGGGTCAAATGGGCTGATAGGATTTATTTCTGATTACCATTTAATTTAGGAAAAGTGATGGTATTAATATAATTTTGAATCTCTGAAGGAGGAGTTTGGTGATCATTACTATAATATAGATTCGAAAATATCTGATGAAATAAATTAATTATCTGGGAGTCTGATTTAAATAATTTACCTTGGTAGCTAATGAAGGTTATTCTGGGAGAGGACTGTTTGTTCTCAATCAATCTAGCTAGAGCTTTAGAGGGGGCTTGTGTCCATTCAGAGAATTTAGCGATAAACTTTAATTCTTGCAAAGAGTAGTTGTATTGATGTAAGTTGAATTCCCTTTGTCTATTAATCATTACATTTTTCAAATCTAATGAATGTTTCTCTTGGAGTTTCTTGTCTAAATATCTAATTTCCGATATGAGAACATTCTTTTTTTCTTTCTTTTTATTTTTAAGAAATGTAGATTTCTGGATGAATATGCCTCTGAGGATAGTTTTACAAGCCACCCAATGAATGTCATATGGTATACTTTTGTTTCTGGGATCGTTTGCACACTCTCGTAGGGCAGAGACTATTTCTTCTTTCACTACTTGGTTGAGTAAGATGTTGTTGTTAAGGGACCAGTTAACTCCATTATTATGGCAGGATGAATTTTGATTGAAGTTTATCAACAAGGTGATCTTAGAGTGATCTGAAAAATAATCTTGGTTCAGCCATATATTTTATTTGCCAGTTTAATAGTATTTCAGAAATGAAAACATAGTCTAATCTTGACCAGGAGTTATATCACCCTGAAAAGTATGTGTAATTATTGGTATTCTGTGTGACTTCTCCAAAAAATATAGGGTCAATCAGATTAAAGTCTGAAATTAGATAAAGCAAGGCAAGAAAGGCTTGTAAGTTGTAGGGTTTGGATTTATTAGAATGGTCAATATTGGGATTAATTACCACATTCCAATCCCCCCACTAATGAAGTAGTGATTTGTAAATTTGAATAATAGGTTATATATATTCAAAATAAATTGCTGTTGTCCTGAACAAGGACCATATATGTTTAAGAACAGAACTGGATTGGTGATTGGAGGGACTAGGCACGTGAAGTAGCATCACCTACCTTCTTTATCCGAACCTCTATTTAATACAGTAGGTTTAAATGAGTTTTTGATAATGATTGCCACCCCTCTGGAGTTAGAACTGCTACCCACTGATATAATTTCTTTTATACATTTCCTACTTTTTTCTTTGATCCAGTCATCCTCTACCATATGAGATTCTTGAATGTGTGAAATATCTGCTTCTGCTTTTATTATGAGGTGCATTAAGAGATTTCTTTTATTTTTGTCCTGGAGACCTCTAACATTCCAGGATATTATTTTGCAACTATTGATCATGTTTATACTAGACTATGAATCTAGAGAGGTTGGGTATAAGATAAGTAAGAAGGGGGAAATGTTTATGTGGCTCATAAGTCAATGATAAGGTGGGAATGTGTGTAAATTTAGTTGAAAAAGCAGCACTAATCTCTCTCAAACCTGACCTTGTGCATACCCACCTAACATCTTTATTTGAGAGAGATAAAAGTGAAGAAAATAGGACTGGAATTTTTATTGAGGGAGTAGAGAAGTTCCCAAAGAAAACAAAAGAATATTTACATACTATGTACATCATTAATACAATTCCAAAAGTCGTCATTAGGTACGCTACTTACCATATCCACTCAGCCCTTACCTTAAAGTAAATGCCAGATATGTAGGGGGTATCAACAAAGGTAGTAATGTATGTAAAAATAATTGAAGAGATTTAAACAGAATAGTGTAATCCAGATTAACAATAAATGTGAATATGGATATCAGTTATTAACTATGAAACACAGGATGAGTAAGATTAACTGATTACCACCTTGTGTTCAAAAATTAAGTAATTGCTGGCAAAAGGCTTTATCTAACCCATTCCTATATGGAAAAGAGTTTCTTTATTACTCAAGTTAAGTCAGGAGACTGCTATCTTCTTTATACAAGTACATACATATAAAACCTTTTAAGATCACTGCATATGATTTTGTTTCCTGTAACTTAATTTTGTCAACCTTATAGAAGTTCAGGAGGAAAATATTATTTACTAAGTGAAGACTCAAAGGATCTTGTATAGGGTTGTTGCGCAATACCCATCTTAGGAATTAAACAAATGTTGACTTATCACCTTGTTGTTTGACAGAAAGTCATCTTCTGAATTAACGTAAAAGCAATCTGTATGAAGATTACACAGTGGAGTAGAACCATATCTTACTATATGAAACAAGCTAATAAGCAGATTGATGTGTATGAATCACATATACTTACAGTCTATAGTAGTTCAAATAAGAGAAGCTGAGACTGAGGAAATTACAAACCATTGATAATATGCTGGCTTAACGAATACTATTTATGGCTATCATCAATCAGCACATCTATAATATATCAGTTATGCAGTAAATGTCATCAACAAAACAACCTTCCTAGATAACATTGAGAAAAGGATGGATATTCTGTCTGCCAAAGGGACATTTTGTTCCATTCATTTCCCTTTCATCTTTTCAACAATGAGGAAAAACAGGCTACATCAGGTTTCAAGTAATCAAGTACATACGAATAATTCTTTTGTAAGGACATAAATACTTTTAAATATAACACTTCAAAGATATAGCTATCCTTTACAAGTACTAAATATTACTTTAAGCACAAAAACAAGCAGGGCTAATTGCAACAATAAAGTTTCTAGACCCTTAGTGTTAACTTCGAATAACCAATGAATTTAAAAAAAAAAAACAAATAATATAATTAGTGACATCTTTTAAAGCTAAGCCAAAACATAAACTCATTCCACATTTGGAACAAGCTAGAAATTCCCTTCTGTAGTCGGTGCAAAATAATATCATACAATGCCCTTGGCACACCTAAAGTAAAGTTTAATTGCAACCATAAGCGTACATTGTACCAGATGTTAAAGGTTACCAGGCAGCACTGTGGAACACACTGAGGAACAGTAAAATTAGAAGGAATGTAGTTATATGAGCTTGCACATTGTTTCCAACAGTCATCTTACAACTTGTTTCCACAAGAAATACGCTAAATGGAACAACCTAGAATAACAATTCTTAGAAGGTGAGGTGTAAGCTATTAAGTAAAGTTCTATGATTCCATAACAAGAGACAAGATGATAGCTATCCCTGTCCATGTTACAATAGTCATATCTGAAAAAAGGGTCTATGAAATAACATCTGTATCTTACTAATATAACATACTGGAGAAAATCGAACTTATGTGATGTCAGTGAAATACATATTTTAGAGCCTCTAAATAAACTTTCTTAGACCAGGAAACTGGTCAACATCTCTCTGTAGGACATATTAATGTGTACTGCTTAATAAGAGATATCATAATGTAAGGGATAGAGTTAGCAACCAAAGCCTGACTCACCGCAGTTACAATATCTTAAATTAAAAGTAAATGACTTTATGACTTCTGAGAATGAATGTATGATATGTAGTATATCAGAAGAAATGGCAAAAACTACAATTCTAGCTAACAAGTTAAAAATAAGTTAGAAAGTAAAACAGATTGTGACTGCATGAATATTCAGTCGTATCCTTAAAACACATGTTTTTCCCAAACACTCCTCATTTATGAAACAGACTATTTGTCTCAACCCTAAGTGATAGGAATAATAAAATACAGGATGCAAATTAACAACTAGCTTGTGTCAGAATATCACTTCAGGAATACAAGTCTGGAAAAAAAAAAACTTTTTAAACAATGAAATAAAACAGGTCTATTCTTCAGAAGTCTTCACACAGAACACACTTAGTTAAATTTTGCAGATAAAGGAAGTTTTTTTTTTTTTTTTGTGCACTCAACAGGGATAATATTCTGAACGTCTGGAACGAGGGCATTTTATAATTGTTATAAAAGGATGCGTATTCATGGAGTTCCAAGATTCCCACATTAATTTCCTAATCAATGTAACTTTGTTTTCCTGATACTTTGACAAATATCAACTTCTGGGAAAAGCATTAGACGTTTGCTAATGATGAACGGTAGACCGGGCTGATCAAAAGCTAAACTCTAATGTAATCGCAAAATTAGGTACATGCAGTCATATTCCCAGTGGTTGGCATAACACTGACTTAAAAGGGGGTGATGGAAAAGCCATAATAAATGATTTCCAAGCTGGCATCACATGTATTGGAGTCTATTGCAATTACATAAACAGTTTGAGTTGCCAGATTTCACAATTGTGGCTCTTCAGTGAAATCTAAAGAATATACTTTCTACTCATGACTTACCACTAAGAATTAAATTGCACTTGATGCTGAAGCTTTGTAGCTACTCACAAGAACATCGCTGGTATTCTCTGCGTTGAAAGAAGCCACAGGAAGTGACTGAGAAATCATTGGATCAAGAAGGATGTTGTGCTTTTTAAAATCTGACGGTGTCACAGTAACTGAGACCCCTGGGCAACACCTCTTTGCACAAACAGTGCCACTGGCTCATAATTATTTATCATTTTCTTAATAGACCTAAATTCATACAATTACAAAACGGAAGGTGTTAAATTAAGCTGAAAGTGATTAAATGAAACCGGAAAATATATTGCAAAGTAAGGTAAAACAACAGGCAGAATTTTTAAAGAGTTTATTTTCTTTTAGTTTCTATTTTTATTCAATCGGGGATTCACCAAAGCACTTGAAAAGATTTGTTTAGCTTCTTTAGGTGAGGACATTGTGTATTTGATTTCTTTGTGGTAGAAAGATTGCTTGGAATACGCATCTGGAATTTGATGTTATGCTTGATAAGGTCTGCACAGAAAGGAGAAAGTTTACGTCGTTTTTCTTTTATTTCTTGAGGGAAGTCTTGCAAGATAGAAATATTGTACGAATTCCACATAAAATGCTTTTGTTTCTTGTAAGTATATAAAATGTTTTGCACATCTTGGAAGTTGAGTAGTTTAGCATAAATGGATCTCGGTGATTTCTATATAACGCACGGTGTGCTTTTTCAATTGTGCAGTTAGAATGTAACTCACTTGACTTAAGTAATGAACTAAATATTTGATTTAAAGTGGGAATTAGCTGGTTCTGATCGATTTTTTCAAGCAAACCTCTGATGATTAGGTTATTTCTTCTACTTCTTGCCTCCAAATCTAGTAATTTAGCTTGGATGTCAGAGATTGTTTTGTCTTTAATTTATAGTTTGGACTTCAACTGCACAATTTCCAGTTCATTAGACTTTGATCTTTCTTCCACCAAGTCCAATCTCTCTGCAGTTTTGTTGATTGTGCCCCCAAAAGTGTTTAGTTGTTCTGAGAAGCTTTGGATTGTATTTTGCAATGGAAGAAGAGAGTTCTTCAGGTCATCCATGTGGATGGTGCTCTCGGCCCTCTGTTTAGTCCAGTCTTTGATTTGGTCATATTGCTGCTTAACTGTTTTCTGTCTTTTAGTAGTTGTTTCCTTTTCAGGAGAAGCTATTGCTGACAATTTTGTTTTGGATGTTTGGATATCCATGCCTTCTATTTCCTTAGGCATTTTAATAGCGCAGACTTGTTTAGATTTTATAATGTAAATGCTGACTGTTATCCAAGGTGCTGAAGCCTCCACCCCTCTAAAATCCATGTGTAGAATGTAACTGAAAGCTGATATAGGATAAGGCTATATATAACTGCTATTTCTGAAGTTTTGTGTATTCAAAGGATAAATCTTCAGACTTTAGATGCTCCACTATTCAGCTTGAAATTTTTTATCAACCAAAAGTTCTACAAACAGGTTAGATTGAAGAAGTTGTCACAGAGCTCTGTGGAGAGGGTGCTATTCAAACGACCACAATTTTGGAACCCTGTATTTATGTGTGTTTTTTTGCCGGTGCTGGTTTCATAGGTCTATGTAAGACTGGTGGTGTGATGCAAGTAATTCCCTTCTCCTCTTGACTGTCTAATCCAGTCTTGGGTTGAGAGAGCTTAGCCTTCAGTTTGGCTGCATAATTGCATCTCTGGCATGTATTAGTGTTTGGCGGTAGGAGGAGAGGGTTGTCTGTGTACATGAGGCAGTTGTAATATTGCCTCAAAATGCCCAGATTCACCAGTTGGACCAGAGAGTACACCTGAAACTGTCCTTTGGACATGCCTGGATAGGTTGAGTGAACTGTTAAGCAACTCAGAGGGCGAATAGAGTGTATTAGAGGTAAATATTTCCTCCCAGGCCAAGGACAAGCACAAAGCATTCTTTAGCTGTGTCCACAGCTGCAAAGACAATATACAATTGTGTGCAAAGCTCATTGTAAATGGGGCCACCTTTACTGAGCCAGAAGATATAGCAAACTTACTGGCCAACAAATTCAGCACCAACATTACCTTCCTCTCCCCCTCAACCTTCCCTCTAGAAATACCATCAAATATAACACCCCCTGCTATCACTAGGGAACAGGTCCTTAATACTCCATCTAAGGCCAAGAACGCTGCATCAGTGGGCCCAGACAATACCCAGGATGCTTTCTAAATAGCATGAAACATGACCTATCAGACTGTATGGAATTGCTATTTAACTGTAGCCTCCAAACTGGCTTCATGCCTCATAAATAGAGAGCAGCAAATGTCATCCCTTTGCACAATGATAGGCCATATACAGACCCTGGAAACTGCAGACCCACAAGTCTCACTATTCCTCTATGGAAAGCCATGGAAATGATAAATAATTACATAGGAGATCTCCAGACACTGGACCCAACCCAATTTGATTTCATCAAGGGCAGGTCATGCCTACTGCACCAGGTGGACTTCTTTGAGAAGGTCACCAAAGCAATGAATGAGGGCAAAGTGGTTCACTCTGACAACCATGACCTGGCCAAGGCATTTGACCTAATACACACTTGGGCATGGTTGACAAAATTAAGAGGTTAGATACAGATCTTTATGTCACCCAGTGGATAGCCAGCTGGCTCACAGACAGGACCCAGGAAGTTAGAATTGGGGAGACAATCTCTACAAAGAGGCCAGTCACTAGTGGAGTCCCTCAGGGATTGGTCCTGGGATTGCTCCTTTTTGGCATTTACTTCTCTTAAATCAAGGCCAATGTCAATGGCCTCTGGCTGACTAAATTTGCAGATGATTGCAAATTAGGAGCTGTCATTGAATCACTCATTAGCTCACATGTTCTCCAATAAAGGCTGACACAGACAAGCAACTGGTGTCAGAGCCATGGATCAAAACTAAATGCCAAGAGATACATAACAGTATCCTTCAGGAAGTCCAGTACCCCTGGTAACTATTATATTGATAACACACCCCTAAGAGTTGACCCAGAAGTCAGGGACTTGGGGACACAACATAGATAGCAATCTAGCCTTTGACCATCATGTCTCTACAGTAGTGAGGAAATCATTCTATTGTGTGTAACTTATAAACAAAGATATGATATCTACGTCCAAGGAAGTCATTGTTCCACTGTATTTGGCATTCACCAGCCCTATCATTGAATACAATGTACCTAACCAGGCATATCCAACAATTGGACCATCCACAGTGGTTCCTCATGAAAAGAATACAGGGTGTAAGTAACATGTCCTATGCAGACTGTCTCAAGGCCCTGCCCTTGCATTCTGTCTCCTACAGACTGTTGAGGGGAGATCTATGCCTGGCATACAAGGCATTGTGAGACTCCACTCTGATGGACCTCCTGCATATTAGCAAACAAACAGCACCAGAATTACCATTCTAAAGACTTAAAACTTGCCTGTGATATAAATAGGACCTCTGGAGAGATAAGGATGTATCCCAGAGAGTACCCCATCTATGGAACAAGCTCCCCATTCATGTGAAGCAGAGTTCCTCCCTAACCCAATTCAAGTGCAACTTGGACAATTGGATGGGAAACCAGAAATGTATCCCTGGTTTGGCACCTACTCTGTGTCTCTAATGGACGCAGGTAACCTGTAAATGGTTCATTTCCCAGGCCCATACTTATTGGTACCAAGGGTACCAGAACTTGTCAGAGATTTGGGATGCATGGCTAGGCTTAAAAAGGTCCTTATCATAATTAGCTTAGTAAATATCTATGGACCTATGAACCTACAGTGGGCAGTGCAGAGGTATCAAACTCCTGTCATACTGCATGGCAGTGCTGAAGACGATGACCGATAAAGGAATATGCAGAGCAGTAGAAAGAAAGATGGGAGATAAGCAGCTTGGATTCATATCAGGATGCAGTACAATTGACCTGATTTTTTTTTATTGAGACAGATAATGGAGAAGAAGCTAGGGATGAGGATAGAGATCAACAAACATTTCTAGACTTCGAAAAAGCATATGGCAGGGTCACAGAAAAGCAAATAAGCTAATATGTCTTGTAATAGTTCAAAATCCTGGAAACATTTGTAGAATTAGTGCAGACTATGTACAGAAACTCAATGACACAAGCAGAGTTCAGACCTAGAGATGGGTGGTAATGGGTGGGCATCAGAGTTCAGCACTAAGACCACTGCTGTTCATACCACTGATGGTCTACATCATCAAATCGCACAGTTCAACAAAGCTGATATGTACAGATGATGTGGCATTTCAAACAGATTACGAAAAGAAACTTCAACAAATGTTAGGGAAATTGAGTTATAGACAAGACAGTGATCATAGCAGCAAACAGGCAAAATCAGAAGTTGAAAACAGAGATAGAAGGGGAAAATAGGAGAACAAATAACAGCTTCAAGTATCTGGGAGATGAGACTGAGGAGGAAGGAAGTCTGAATGAGGAGGTAAAAGCTAGAATCAGAGATGCTATAGTCAGCTGACACAACGTGTCAGGGTACTATGCATAAAAAGAATGCCAAAGAAGATAAGTAGCAAAATGTACAAAGCCGTGTCAAGACCAGTGCTTCTGTATGGCACAGAAACTTGTACGGTGAAGACAAAGTACTCGATGAAGCTCAAGACGAATAGTAGAATGCTGACTTTAGGACAGATGAGGAAATAAGGACATCTAAGCTGAAGTCACATTAGCTTTAATTGCATAGAAGGTCAATCAGACTAGATTATAGTGTTTTGGTCACATGTATAAGAAAGCATTAGGCAATTTGGTAAAGCAGATTTGGGAGAGACAGTTAGAAGGCAAGAGGAGACAAGGGCATCCAGCCAAGAGACAGATGGACTGCGAGATGGAAGACCTGACAGAATAGGGCATTATAGTAGGAAATTGGGTCTGCGTCAAGACAGGTTGCAACAGCAGATGCAACCCCCCCTACCCAATATAAAATGGGAAAATGTGAGATGACGATGATTCCAGTTCTGCACACTTGGTAGCTCTGCTACTCTATGTTCAGTGTCGTTAAGAATAAGTTTTCTGCAAGAATACAAAATTATTCGATACTGATGGACCACAAATAGCTGAATGGCAATAAGAATTATTTGTTATAGTATAAGCCCATCACAGAAGGAAATTCTCAACTTAAAATCCTGCACAAGTTAAAACATCAATAAATTGTTAGTATTACTGAAATAACCAGTATTGCAACATTTATGATGATAAACATGATGGTTAACAGATTAACTGTCTTCTATATTATGACCAGTAAAGTCAGCAACAAAGAAAACTGACTGTTCATAAGAAAAAATAACTAAAAAAATAAGACAACCTAAATAAAAAATAACTAAAAAATAAGATAGTCTAACTTTAAACAGATATAAGATGGTATACTATGGACTTCTCTTTTACTGACTCTGAAGGTAAAAGTACTGTTAGAAGAAATTAAACTAGAGAATAGGTTAAATGGATATATGCATAGCCTGATAATATCAATTAGGTACTTAAAGTGAAGAAAAAACAGAAGACAGAATCTTAAATAAATCTGCAGTGAACATTGCACTCTATATTTCCAGAAATTTCAACAAAGGTAATAAAGTAAATAAAACTCTGACAATTTAAAGAAGGAAGGCACAGTTAGAGTTCATCCTAAATAAATGTCAATACAGAAAACATCCAAAGCATGAATAAATCAATAGATGTAAATAAAACCCAAAGAAGCATTAGCATCGGTAGGCTTCAGTGATGTCACACTGCCATCAGATGAAAAGATAGAATGTTAGCGCATTACCCACATAACAATGCTGCTTCGGAAGTAGGATATATGACTTTAAAGATCCTTCAGCAGTTCTTCCAGACATCTGAATTTGAGAAACACCCAGCTGTCATACTTAAGAATATGTGCAAAAGCATCCAGAAAGCTTAGCCTAGATAGGTGTGGATTTGAGAACTATTAACTTTCATATGAGATAAATGAAATACAGGGAGAAGTTCTATGGTGTTCAATAAATGGCTATAGATTGTAACAACAAAAAGAAAGCAGAATAAAACCAGTGAATAAAATCAAGATAAGATAAAACATGTAAAATAAAAAAAATGAATATGGAACTGACTTTAGGCTACACACAGCTGTAGAGTTCAGAAGCATAAGGCAGAGTTTCTAAATATACATATTTATTATATATATAAATATATATATATATATATATATATATATGTGTGTGTGTGTGTGTGTGTGTGTGTAAGGTTTAACATCTTGTTGATATTGACATTAATGCAGAACACCATTCTTAAACCCAATCATGTATTCAAGTGTGAGTCCTAATTAAAGTTCATATTATTAGCAGCAGTCAGCCAGCAACCTCTTGACAACCTGGACTCCAAACTTCAAACACTCCAGGACAAATGATTAACAAGGTTCACAAAAAGGGGACACCAATAAACACAAATATTCTTGTGTAACCATTCTAAGAATGTGACTAATAAAACATGAATGAATGAATGAATGAATGAAACAAGCCAGACGTAATTACATCTAAAAACATGGCAGCCAGCTGCTGCCATCTTTCACAATTTACAGTTCTGTCTGGTGGTAGAATGTAATCAGTTTAAGGTATATGCAAAACCAATGGTGAATTTTTGTTGTCAAGTTGGAGTTATAGCTCACAGCTATATCTTCCTCTCTCTCTCTCTCTCTCTCTCTCTGCTATCTCTCTCTCTCTCTCTCTCTATATATATATATATATATTCAGCACTGAGCAAAGTCATAATGCATCTGCCTGTGCATTTTACAATTTTGTGCTGTATTACCAGATGATGAGGTATCATCCCTGAAGAAACACTAGTGTATGAGTGCAACTTGAAGGGGGTTGTAGTATTAGTGAGGTCTGTAGTCCTTCAGATGAAACATTAAACTAAGGCTTCTATTATTTATCTTCATCTTTTCTTGTACAGTTGATTGTCAAGGTGTAAGTAAGAACTTAAATCATTTTTTTTCATAAAAAATAGAAGGGATGTTACATTTCCAAGGAAAAACATTCAGATCATCAACAGGAATACAACAAAAGTT
This sequence comes from Protopterus annectens, assembly GCF_019279795.1. NCBI lineage: Eukaryota > Metazoa > Chordata > Ceratodontiformes > Protopteridae > Protopterus > Protopterus annectens. Next base: position 1,170,114,475 of record NC_056731.1, read on the forward strand.
CAACGTATTTTAGCTGCAGCCTTAAATGGTAGTACATCAAAATAACATAAAGAAAAACGAAACTCATCAAATGGCCAAAAAGTTTATCAGTCCACATTCTTGCAAATTATGCAATCCCCTTTTACTAAATTCCAGATATTAATGCCAAAATCTGTTATAGTAAGTGACATTTGCTATAATAAAAACATATGTGGCACTGCAAATATACCTTCTCATAGCAGGAAATATAGCTGTTCATATGCTTCTGTAATACTCTAACACTGCTGTCCTGTTTTCAGATGAAGAATATTCTCACAAGCTATATTATAGAAAAAAACAGCTGCCAGTGCTTGCCTAATACCAAAAATCAATGAACATCTGAAGGACATATTACACTTAGCACATTTCTAATTTTCCTCTTTTTCTTCCTGGACACATTTTCCTTCATTCACATGCTTGCATTTCATATTACAGATGAAACCTAATTTTCATGCCCATATATCTGAATTAAATTCTTTTCACAGACAATACCTTCAGAATAGTGCTCTATTTTTTTTTTATTATTTTGCTGTTGTGGAATAACATAAAATACATTGATCACTATTTGTTTGTACAGTTTTTCTTTCATTAGAGTTATCTAAACGTTTCTACATATAAATCTAGTCCCACAAGCTTTCAACCTGTTACCTTACTTTTGTTTCCCCTATGTACTTTTATCACTTTTCTATCTGTTCTATTAAAAATACTACAGGTTTGCTTGCTGAATTTCTACTCATCCTATTATTAAACATTTTCAAAAATATATATAAATAAAATACAAAAAAAAAAAAATAATGGGGTTTATATTCCCGATGTGCCTTCTTTACAACACTAATATAAAATGTCTTTTTTACAAAGATGTCCAAACTTTATGTCTTGCATCTTATTTCTGGCCATGCATTTCCGATTATCATTGAGGCCCATTCTAAAACAGGACGATTTATTCCTTGCCTACTCACAACATCAGAGGCCACTAGGAGGGAGAGGGACAAGCTACAGATCATGACAACCATCTTACAGGAATTTGTACTGCTCCAAGAAATCTCCTCTGGTTGCCAGCAAGCACAGACTAAGGAGAAGGTGGGTCTCCATTTTTGCATACCCACAATTCCTGAATACAGTGCAAGCAGTCTGTGGCTAGACATATGCTGCAGGGTCTCAATGGTTAATGAGCATACTTCCAGGCTTTTCTTCTATGGCTGAGTATAGTCAACTCCCTCATCTAAGATGGAGAAGCTGAAATCATCCTTTCCCCTCTGTCCTTCCCCATCAAGATCCCCTGGTGACTGGACCACTAATCAAATATGGGACAGCCAGGGTAGAGTCAAAGCTTTATTCTTCTATGCCACATAAGTGGTATATCCTAAAAATATATTTAATTTATCTAGTTTTAATCAAAGGGGAAGTGTAAAATGAGAGGCTAACACATAAATAGAAGGAAAAAGCTTAAGTACCATTTATACTCCTTTTTTCTTTTTCTGCCTGATGGTTAAACAGTCCCTTAAACATTTTATCACCAATATCCAATTTCTCTTCTCACATCCTCTGTCCATATTAGAATTAAATTACCTTATATGATACCTTCATTCACATGCTAAGCCTAGTGAATATTGAGTCATATACATCCCAAGTAATAAGTTGTTCCATTATAAATGTTCACAGCCTCTACCACAACCTTTTTTTCCTCATACCTTAATGGACTGTATTTCCATCTAGCATTGCTATTCTGTGCTGCTATCAGTGGCAGATCACTAGCTTGCTGATGTACAGAGATAAAGCCTAACAGTATTCCAGATATCTCATGTTCAGTTAGTAGGTCATGCACCAGAGGAGGTGGCATGGTTAGGAAGGGGAATGTTAAGTCAGTGTCTGCTCACTTCTGCCATGAGACTAGTTAGAGTAACCATTTGTGGGTTGCACATTCCATACCAGTATCCTAGCAGGAGACAGGAGGTGATATGGAAACACTTGTTGTAGGAGAAAACATGGAGTTCTGACGATTACATCAGTTGTACAAGCATATGAAACTACTTGTTAACCCTCATTATGCGTCCTGTTTTGATATTGTACATAACATTCTCTTCATAAGTAGAGACAACCTGTACCCCCTCCTTTATTAACAACTGTACTGCAGTGCTAAACTATTGTCCCAAAGGGAACAAATGAACCACTGTTGTCTTGCCTTGCAGGAATGAATGGGTCAATGAAGAATCTGATGTAAGGCTTCATGATCAAGAAGGAAGACACAGAGAAAAGATACAAGGATTATGCTTTTGTCATGCTTAGGTACATTTGTTATATATTTTTCTTTTTGTTTAAAGCATGCAAATAAACCATCAGTTCACCCATTTATTTGTTTTTAAAAAATAACATCTCATAATTTTCATCTGGTGTAGCTTTTTACTGTGTGACATATAGCTACTTAAGTAAGAACTAGCTGGTGTTTACCTCTTCCAAATGTCCTTGCCTATTACACAGGCCTTAATAAATCATAGATAAATTGTAGCAGGTGTCTTAGGAGGAAAATCTGCCTTACTAGTTCTATAAATGTAAAAATTAGACTTAAATACCCTTTCACTGGTAGTCTTCCATAAATATCTGTATCCAGTCTGTACTCTCCTCCTTTTAAGGTACTTTTAATACCAAAATCCTCAAATCTAGCCCATAAATCTCTTCAAAAAATATTCTCCTGGTTGAAAGAGATTATATAATTACAGTGATGTAAGGTGAGTTATTGTTATTCCTAGATGTATTTTATAATACATTTTATAAAAATGTGTTTACGTTGCTTTTAAAGTAACTAAACATAGTGAATATTGAGTCATATACATCCCAAGTAATAAGCTGTTCCATTGTAAATATTGCTTACAACTTTTTCTAATATCTTATTAGACTGTATTTCCCATCTAGCATTGCTATTCTGTGTTACTGACATCAAAGGGAGATCATCTCTCACCACTATTTGGTCTGACAGCTCATTGACTTCAGTCTGTAACTTAAATAATCACTTTGCTCTGTCAGAAATAAATGGGTTGTTGGAATGGTAACCACTACCACTTCATCATTTGGTATGATACCAATATTCAAGACTACCACTAAATTGCAGATTTTAGTGATTTATTTTAGTTCTTTGTCTATGCATTTCTATTACATTTCTGCTTACTCTCTCACACTTAAAATCACTGTATTATGCATTGTATTTACTGGTATAAAAAAGACTGTCTGCCATAATTATAATATTTCTCTTTTTTTCTTTTTCCACTGAGCATGAATTGTTTTTACCTATTTCTTTGCTTCTATATCAGCAAATAATGTTCTACCTTTTCCCACTTCTCTTTCTCAGGTAAAGGACCACCTTGTCATCCCAAGTTTAATTAATACCACAAAAAAATCTGTCCCAATTCATAGATAATTTCATTAATCCACTGTCGTATTGTCTTGCTAGGCCCTGTAGTGCACATTATTTCACATCCTGTAAAAACATGCATTTATCATTTTAAGTAATAGCAGTACTGCAAGTCTTCCACACTTACAATTAGTATTTTAAAACTCTGTTTTCCTCTTTGTTCTTTTTCCCCTTATTTTCATCTTCCTCACTACCAAAAAGATTAATTTGGTACTTATCATGTGTACCTTCTCTAACCTCTGCTGATGAAGTGGCTTCTGTTATATATTTTCTCTTTTCCTTTCTTAGATTTTAACAGCAAATGCTTGCCAGGTATAATACTGTTTGCCTCAGGGATTTTCTACCTCACTCATGTTTTGCTTGACCTTAAATTCTTTTTGAAAGAGAATGCTGTTGCAAAACTGGTAGCAGTGTTTTGCTGACCCAAAGCAGCAAGCCTTTTAGATGTCATAAGTGTTTCCTTTGTTTCCCTTTCAGTTACTCTAACTAGTTTTGTACAAAGTTTAGTTCTTTCCAAAAGACCTCTTTGTATTTCCTCAGTATATTCCACTGCTAAGGTTTAATGCACAGTATTCTGTTATGTGTATTTTCAAAGCATTTCCCCCCAAAGCGTGTATCTTTACAAAGTCCAAAGTCATGTCCTTGGACTATTCTCTGCAATGGGAAATGCTTCCTCATATGATGCATTTTAAATATTTGCATTAATTGCTTTACTACCTTTACAGTCTCCAGCATAAAATCAACTTTTGCTGCTCTTTATCATAAATGTTGTTAAGAGAAAAGTTTTAAAAACATACTGTTATTTGTCTTTTTCCTCTTCTTGTAAAGTGAACATGTTATTTGTTGGGATATGCCTATCAAAGATGGGCCTCATCTGTGAACAAAATGCAGCATTGCTTATAAACCTGAATAATAACTGTTTTCTGTTTTTCAGAATAAAGAGACTTGGTTATAGCTTAGTGAAGCCTGGGATAAGGACGCACGCCCGAGTAAGAGTTAATTTACTGAAGCAGGCTGTGTGTCCTGGAAAATTTGAGCTACCATTGTTGAACTGAACATTCTGTACTTCTTGAACATTCTGCACTAACTGTTGGTTTGAGGTAATTTTTGATAAACATGTTTACCACAGGTGTTCTTCCATAGCCAACTGTCAACGGTCAGAAATGTAACAAAAAGTTGTTTTGCTTGCAGTATAAAAGTTGATGTCAGTAAACAAGTTGACCAGAGGAGGAGATCATCTTGGCCAACATGATGTATAATCTGGTTAGCTGCTAATAAAGAAGTTTTTCATCACCTGAGGCAGATGTGACTCGTTTGAATTTTTCTTCTGACATTTTGGTCCTTCGGACCGGAAACCTCTACGAAGATACAGATCAGACCGACAGAGACCGAAAAACCTGTGCAGGTGAGGGTTTCTCATCTTAAGATTCCCTCGACTGAAAGCCCTCTGACTGATTTGTCGTTGAGAGGAGGCCGGCCGCTCTCTGATCCCTATCTGAGGGACGGTTTCTGAACGAAAAGGGGAAGCGGAGTCTCATCTGGTTCAGGTAGGATGAAAACTAAATTTTCTTTTAATTTAATTTAACCTTGTCGACAAGGGTTTTTATTTTTAGTTAAGGGTGGGTAGGATTACTTGTTAAGATTATTTTGTTAGGATCACCCGTTAAGATAGCCCCATTTTATAATAAGCCCTGTAAAATAACTTTGATACAGTCCTAAAATAAGAAATCTTGGGGAAACATGGGTTTGAGTTGCTGCAAGTGTGAGAGTGATGTCTATTTAAATGTTGATGCTAAGTATATGAAAGGTTTAAACAAAAATAATGTTACATTTTTGAAAAAGTGGAAGTTGAAATATGATTTTGATGGTACCCTGAATAAGAATGCCTGTGCAAAATTGGTTAGAGATTTGAAAAGAGATGCAGAAACTAGAACTAAGAAGCAAAGACAATTGGGGTTTCCCCAAGCACAAAAATAGTTAGAAGAAGCAAATAAACGAGCTATAAAAGAAAAACAGTGCCAGGAAAAAGAAAAAATAAATCAAAAGGGATCACTGGTGCCAAGTGGAAAAGTAGCTTTATTTTTAGATAAGGAGGATGAGCATACAGTTTATGCGGTACAAAGGCAGGCAACTGCCCCACCGTATGGGGAAATTGCTGCTGCCGTACCGGTGGAACCTCCTCAATATCAGTCTGAAGATGTGGGATCTGTACAGCAGGGTGGGTTATTGGCTGCTCAAGGAAATGTTGTGACCCCCCTCCAATTTACCCGCAAATTCCCGTAGTACCCAAGGTTGCTTTGCAACAGGTAGACCAACCTATGCAGTTAAGGTCGGGACCAGCAGGGCAAGGACGTTGGGCCATTAAACTTTCTGACTACTCAGAAGCTCTTCCCTTAATACAAGTTGCAAACCCACAAGCAGGGGATGTTGGACAAGAGCCAACTATTTTAGTCTATCGTCCCTGGGCTAGAGAGGATATAAAACGGGCTACAGATGGTATTCCTCATCCCAAGGTTAATTTCCAAAAGTTTTCTGAGGACATAGTTGGTATGCATTTAAGTTATCATCTAAATGGTTTAGAAGTAGAACAAGTAGTGCGACAAATCCTGGGTCCAGATTGGCACTTAGTTTGTGGTACTTGGACATGTAAGGCAGATGACGGCACTACATTAAAGCATAATTCTGGGGTGTTAGACACGCGAGTCACTGATCTGTTAAAGAGAATTTCTGATAAGTGGCGTCCAAGAGCAGATTGGACAGTAATAAATCAGTGCATTCAAAATGATGATGAATCTGTAGATCACTATATTGTAAGATTGACAGAAGTGTTCAATAACCATTGTGGAATGATGATTCCGCAGGATCAGACCAATGATAGTCCGTATGAACAGCAATTGAAAAATGCTTTTCTTAAGGGTTGTAGGGCTCCGATAAGTAGTTTTATAACTAAGCATATGGTAGTTCATAGAACATGTAGACTGCAACCTTTGTTTGAATATGCATGGCATGCTGAGCAACATTTCAATTTGAAAAAGAAAAAGAAAGTACAAGTGTTAGCAGTAGGGGATGATGGTGGTATATTCTTGGTACAGGACCAAAGGGGGCAAGGGCGCCGTGGTGGCGTACAAAAACGTGGGGGCCCGAAATGGGACACGTTAAATGAACCAGGTGGACATTCAGAGGAATATGAGGGAAGGTTAAAACGTGGAGAATGTTTTAAGTGCGGTAGACGTGGGCACTTAGCTGCTGACTGTGAAGAGTGGCAACATCCCCCACAGCTTACGAACAAGGGCTCCGCATGACTATATGATAGTAAAGGAAGGCGCCAAATTCATTATTGTGATTATTGTAGAGAAGAAGAAAGTGAGAATGATTGTGATGGTGATGAGGCAGACACTCTCTGCGATGAATGTCAGAACACTCATAAGGAAGGGCAGGATTGTGACTGTGAAGTCATAAACCTGGCAAATTTGGGTATTGCTATGCATCTAGATCAAAAACCCATGATAGAGTTTTTGGTTGAGGGACAAAAAGTGGAGTTTTTATGTGATTCAGGTGCATCGCGTACACTTTTGGGTCCAGCAGTTCTGCCTCCGAACTGCGAAACAGATGAGTTTGTCCTTGTGAAAGCGGCAAACGGGAAAATCTATAAGGAACCACTGTCTCATCCTCTATTGTTCACAGATCCACAAACAAACCAAACTGTTAGGTGTAGGGTAATTATATCAAAAGTTTGTCCAGTTAATTTGCTGGGAAGAGATTTGATGCATTTGTTTGGAATAGCAGCAATTCCCACACCTAAAGGCATTGAGGCGAAAAGGTTAGCGGATGGCTTGGTGGTACAGGGAGAACAAGACTTGTTTTACTGGTATAGCCAGGACTTGATTTCAAATGGCCCAGGGGGGTTGATACAGATTTGATCAACCTAGCTTTAAGTAAATCTAGGAGCGGGTCACCTCAGGTTGCGGCACACTTACATTGTACAATGTTCTATAGAAAGGCCCCTGGTCCAGATAAAGAATTTGAAAAATAATTCTTTAAGCACAAACGTGCAAGGATAATTTTGAATGATATGTTTTGGGATACGCAAGGTAATACAGCAGTGACCTGTACTTTGACCAAGGAAATGAGTTCTTTATATCACTCAGGTTATAGCCCACATATTTCAATTACTAAAGCGGTGGGGACACATTGGGTAGATTTGGCGAAAAAGGTAACGAACTGGGACACAATGTCCGAAAGTCAGTTGAAGGATCAACAGATCCAGGTACAAAGATTAAATTGGGCGCAACCAAGTGTGCACCTCAGGGATGACAAAACATTAATGGCATGACAAATCCTTCTAACTCAAGAGGAAGATAGTGCGTTAAGTGCCTTACCTGTAGATTTATGGTCAAAAGGTAAAGGGGATGTGGGACTGATGAAAACAGCAGGTGAAGTTTGTATAACTCCAAAGTCAGGTTTTAGACCTCGTAAGCACCAATACCCACTAAGTAAACAAGCAGAGGAAGGAATTAAGCCAGTTATTGAGCAGCTAAAACAGGTAGGAATTCTTGTTGAATGCCCAGATTCACCCTGCAATACTCTGTTGTTTCCTGTGAAGAAACCGGATGGGTCATGGAGGTTGGTTCAAGATTTACAAGCAGTTAATTCGGCTGTGATCCCAAGAGCACTGGTGGTCCCTGACCCCTATACACTACTTAATGATTTACTACCTCAGCACAGATATTTTTCTGTCATAGATATAAGCAATGCTTTTTTTTCCATACCACTACATAAGGAGAGTAGATTTTGGTTTGCATTCACTTATCAAAGGTAAAAGATACACCTACACCAGATTGCCACAGGGTTATTGTGAAAGTCCGACAATATTCGCACAAGAAATGGCTGCAAATTTAGCTCAGTTTGTTCCCCCAGAGGGAAGCCAGGTTCTGTTGTATGTAGATGATATTTTGTTGGCCTCACCCACGCAGGAAAGTTGTAGAAAGGATACCCTTGCCCTTCTTAGTTTTTTAGCTGAGCAAGGACATAAGGTAAATAAAGAAAAGTTACAATTGTGGAAAGCACAAGTAAAGTACTTGGGTTATTTAATTTCGCAGGCAGGTAGACAACTGGAGAACAAAAGAAAACAAGCAATTCTTGAGGCACCTATGCCCACAACTAAGCGGGAGATGATGTCCTTTTTAGGTGTGACTAATTTTTGTAGAAGTTGGATCCCTAACTATGCTGAGGAAGTAGGGCCATTGACCACACTAATCTATGACACTCCCATGGCAGCTAAAAATGGTATACAGTGGACAAATAAGGCAATACAAGCATTTAATAGAATTAAGCAATTGATAGCAGGATCCTCTGTTTTGGGTTTTCCGAACTATTCTAAGCCGTTTGTACAAATGGTTGATTGTAAAGGAGGATATATGACTTCGGTTCTGGTACAAGTACATGGGGATAAACAGAGACCGATAGCTTTCTACTCCTCCAGATTAGATCCTTTTGCAAGGGCATTGCCGCATTGTGTTCAAGCTGTAGTGGCAGCCGCCATGGCAGTACAAGCCTCAGCATCATTGGTTTTGTTTCACCCATTGCAATTGCGGGTTCCACATTCGGTTGCTACTATACTTTTGCAAGATAAGATAACCTTTTTATCTCCTAGTCGACATTTGTCATGTATGACAGTGCTGCTGACACAGCCTCATATGACCATAGAAAGATGTACTACTCTTAATCCGGTGACACTTTTGCCGACTCCAGAAGAAGGTATTCCACACGTTTGTTTAGAGAGCATTCATGACAAAGTGCTTCCCCGACCAGATTTAACGGATATTCCGTTGGTAGATTCTGATCTCGTTTTGTTTGTAGATGGATCAGCAAAGAAAGACACTGTAGGAAAAACACTAGTAGGGTATGCTGTCACCACAGAAACTGAAGTTTTGGAGGCAAAGAGATTGTCAAACATTTATTCTGCACAAGCAGCTGAGTTGGTGGCTTTGACTCGAGCTTGTACCTTAGGGGAGGGTAAAAAAGTGACAATTTATACAGATAGTCAATATGCTTTCTCCACTGTGCATGTTTTCACTCAACAATGGAAGAATAGGTGAATGGTTGCTGCAACAGGCAAACCAATAAATCATAGAGATTTAATTTTACAGTTGTTAGATGCAGTGCAACTACCACTTCAGATAGAGATATGTAAATGTTCCGCACATACCAATAGAAAAGATCCTGTCTCCAGGGGAAATGCCCTTGCTGATATGGCTGCAAAAAAGGCAGCTCAAGAAAATGATTTGCTTTTACATGACAATGATTTAGAGCCCGGACACCTCTTAGACTTAGAGACACTAAAAGTAATGCAAACATTGACAACACAGAAGGAAAAATGTCGTTGTGTAAAATATGGTATCACTCAACAGGATGGGTTGTATAGGGCATCAGATGGCAAAATGGTATTACCCTCAAACCTTTTTTAGGTATGCAGCATTGGTTAGCCATGGACCTGCCCATGTAGGAGTACATACGATGATTCAAATAGTGTCTAAGGTGTTTTGGTGTAAGGGGTTTTCAACTTATGCAAAGCAATTCTGTTTATCTTGTTTATTATGTGCAAAGTATCATGCTCAGGGGGGAGTTAAAAAGTCTCAGCAGACATTCCCTACCCCTCCATATCCATTCCACACACTCTGTATGGACTTTATTGAATTGACACACTCAGAGGGAAAAAGGTTCTATTTAGTCATTATTGATGCCTTTTCTAAATGGGTAGAAGCCTTTCCAGTGAAGCATCCAAATGCACAAACAGTAGCAAAACTTTTGACTACAGAAATAATTCCCCGATTTGGTTTACCAAGACGCATTTACAGTGATAATGGGTCTCATTTTGTTAACCAGATTGTTCAGAAGTTGGGTCAAGTGTTTCAAATTGATCTCAAGTATCATTGTGCTTACCATCCGCAGTCAGCTGGACTGGTGGAAAGACACAACGGTGTCTTGAAGAGTAAGCTCCGCAAACTGATGGCAGAAACACATAGATCATGGACTGCGTGCCTTCCTTTGGCACTCCTGTATATGCGAATCTCATCTTCCTACAAAGGACTTACACCATTTGAACTTTTGTTTGGGAGACCATATTACGTCCCACAGTGGCAAGGATTGTTGCCAGCGGAACGTGAGGGGGGTGAGGATCTAGCGGATTATATGAAGAAGCTGCTAAATGTCAAGTCTCTTGTAACCAATGACTCCTTTGCAGATTCCAGAAATGAAACCTTGTTAAGCGTGGCACCCGGGGACTGGGTGTGGATCCAAATTGTGAAGAGAAAGAATTGGTCATCCCCCAGGTGGGAAGGCCCATACCAAGTACTTATCTCGACACCTACGGCTGTAAAGATCACTGAGAGGACTTCGTGGATTCATATCACCCACTGTAAAAAACTCAAGACTTTTCCTTCTGCCATTGATATCGGTCAAACTCCACCGGACCTCTGAGCGCAAGTCTGGCTACAAAGGGGGATTAGCCCAATAGGGGTTAGTTCGTCTCAAACCCAGTGAAGAAACCAATGGCACGAGGTAGTCCTTAGGGAGGATAGCCATGTTCAACTGGTACCTGAACTGTTACATGATGATGATTTTGGTGGCGAAAGTAAATATGTCCATACGAGAAGGAACAGTTGCAAGAGAAAAAGGAATGGTGGTGCTGCAAGCGCAAACAGGTGTTACTACTGTGTTTAAGGTGAAACTTTGTGAAGGAATTTTGGACTGTTCTAAATGGAACAATAATGATTTCTTGACTCGTGCAAAATACTTGTGCAATTGAGACTGTACATCCTGGTCAAATGTTTGGTAGTCAACAGATGTGAATGGATGGGAAACAAGTGGTGCAGTGATACCAGAGAAAGATAAAAGCAGGCAACAAAGAATAAAAATTGCGCATTTCCAAGGTACCGAAGTAATTACTATAACCATTGTGTCACCACAAGAAAGTGATTCAGGAGTTTATGGAATCGGAGTGTCTCTCCCAATTGGAACTGATCCTTTGGGGACCCTCCAACTTAAAGTACAAAGCCTTAAGAATGTGACAAGTAAAGCAGATTTTGCCTTTGCAGAAGAAGAACAATTGTTACTCGAGACGGGATTCGTACACCGTAATGAATGGTTATCTTGGGTTAGATATAGTACCCGAGAAGCACATCGTGAGAACTGTGTTTCTTGTGCTGAAGGTAAACAGCAACTAGCGACAGTCCCATTGATGCGAGATGAAGGTAACCTAACGTGTCTGTTAAAATTATTCTTCAACAAAACTGAAGATAAATGCAAAAATGAAACTCAGCGTTTTCCCGTCATAAGCAAAGTTGAGAAACCGCCTGCAGCGATTTCCTATCCAGGTTCGTATATATGCATTTCCAGAGATGGCACAGGAAAGAATTATGGCAATATGGGACAGAACTATTGCAATGTTACTGTGAATGGCAATGAGAATCCATTTCTGGAGAACCAAACTCACAGTTTAGCAGATGTATGGTGGTTATGTGGAGACAACAAACTCAGATCAAGGCTTACAATTCCCTGGAGGGGAACTTGTGCACTTGTAAAGTTAATTCTGCCATTCTACATTTTCCCAGTTCCAGCAAGCAATTTCGTAAGAGAACCTGAAATAAAGCTGAAGTGGTTGAGTAGGAGAAAAAGAGAGGCACCGAAGCAATCCTTCGATAACGGTGTCTACATCGATAGCATTGGCGTACCAAGAGGCGTACCTGATGAATACAAAGCAATAAACCAAATAGCAGCTGGTTTTACATCCATCTTTGTCTGGATTCAACCTAATAAGAATGTGGACTGGATCAACTACATTTACTATAACCAGCAGCGTTTTGTGAACTATACCAAAGATGCATTGAAAGGAATTGCTGAATAACTGGAGGCCACATCGCAGGTGGCATGGCAGAATCGAATTGTGTTGGATATGCTCCTAGCCAAAGAAGGAGGAGTTTGCAGGATGTTTGGGACTTTCTGTTGTGCGTACATTCCAAACAACACTGCGCCTGACGGAAGTATCACTCGAGCTTTGAAAGGTTTGGGAATGTTATCCGAAGAATTGGCAGAGAACTCTGGGGTAAATAATCCCTTTACAGACTTTCTACAAGCGTGGTTTGGAAAATGGAGTCATCTCATCAGCAGTTTCCTGGTGTCCGTTGGAATCGCTGTGGCTATCGTGGTGGTATGTGGTTGCTGTTGTATACTCTGTATCAGAGGTCTTCTACATAGACTGGTTGATACTGCTGTTACGAAGATGATGTACCAGCAATTGCAACAGACTGGTGAAAGTGAATACATTGAAATGTGACTTTTGCAAATGTTTTTGAAGTTTAAAAGTTTGTCTTGCCAATTGGGGTAATGTATGCAAAGAAAAACTTAGTTTTTACTATATATTGCTGAAATAAAAAGACAAAATAAAAAGTGTTTTCAGGGGGGAAATGTTAAGAGAAAAGTTTTAAAAACATACGGTTATTTGTCTTTTTCCTCTTCTTGTAAAGTGAACATGTTATTTGTTGGGATATGCCTATCAAAGATGGGCCTCATCTGTGAACAAAATGCAGCATTGCTTATAAACCTGAATAATAACTGTTTTCTGTTTTTCAGAATAAAGAGACTTGGTTATAGCTTAGTGAAGCCTGAGTAAGAGTTAATTTACTGAAGCAGGCTGTGTGTCCTGGAAAATTTGAGCTACCATTGTTGAACTGAACATTCTGTACTTCTTGAACATTCTGCACTAACTGTTGGTTTGAGGTAATTTTTGATAAACATGTTTACCACAGGTGTTCTTCCATAGCCAACTGTCAACGGTCAGAAATGTAACAAAAAGTTGTTTTGCTTGCAGTATAAAAGTTGATGTCAGTAAACAAGTTGACCAGAGGAGGAGATCATCTTGGCCAACATGATGTGTAATCTGGTTAGCTGCTAATAAAGAAGTTTTTCATCACCTGAGGCAGATGTGACTCGTTTGAATTTTTCTTCTGACAAATGTATATTAGCTAAACTGACTTCCACTCAGTATCCTTCATTACTCAATATAGGACATAATTTGGCAATTAAAATACATCATTTTGCAATGTACATAAAACCTTGACTTTTTAAATATTTTCTGTACAAACTGAAATATTGATGAAGTACATAGCTTCATCTTATAAAATTCTAATTTTGAATGACTCAGAGCCATCATTATTTTTCCATATAATTCCCTGACCAGAAGAACCTTAACATCTTTCTTTATCTTCTTTTTCTTTTGGCTGCTCCCGTTAAGAGTCACCACAGCAGATCAACTATTTCCATTTCTTCCTGTCCTCTGCAACTTGCTCTGCCACACCAACCACCTGCATGTCCTCTCTCACCACATCCAAAAACCTTATCTTAGGCCTTCCTCATTTCCTGTTACCTGGCAGCTTCATCCTTAGCATCTTTTTCCCAATATACTCTGCATCCCTCCTCAGCACATGTCCAAACCAACATAATCTTGCCTCTCTGGCTTTCTCTCCAAACCTTCCAACCTGGGCTGACCCTCTAATATACTTATTCCTTATCCACTCCATCCTCATCACACCCAGTGCAAATCTTAACATCTTCAACTCTGCTACGTCAAGCTCTGACTCCTGCCTTTTTGTCAATGCCAATGTCTCCAACCCATATAACATAGCTGGTCTCACTACCCTCTTATAGACCTTCCATTTCACTCTTACTGGTACTCGTCTGTCACAAATCACTCCTGTCCTGACACTCTTCTCCACCCCCTCCATCCTGCCTGTACTCTCTTCTTCACCTCTCTTCCACACTCACCATTACACTGAACTGTTGATCCCAAGTATTTAAATTCATCCACCTATGCCACCTCTACTCCCTGCATCCTCACCGTTCCTCTATCCTCCTTCTCATTCACACACATATATTCTGTCTTAGTCCTGCTGACCTTCATTCCTCTTCTCTCTACAGCATATCTCCACCTCTCCAGGGTCTCCTCTACCTGTTCCCTACTCTCACTACAGATCACAGTGTCATCCGCAACTTCCTCATACAATACCACAACTCCTCTCTAGGCACCCTGTCATATGCTTTCTCCAAATCCACAAAGACACAATGCAACTCCTTCTGACCTTCTCTGTACTTCTCCATCAACACTCTCAGAGCAAACATTGCATCTGTAGTGCTCTTTCCTGGCATGAAACCAGACTGCTGATCACTAATCATCACCTCTCTTCTTAACCTAACTTCCACTACTCTTTCCCATAACTTCATGCTGTGACTGATCAACTTAATCCCTCTGTAGTTACTACAGCTCTGCACATCACCATCATCGGTACCAAAACACTTTTTCTCCATTCCTCAGGCATCCTCTCACTTTCCAAGATTTCATTAAACAATCTAGTTAGAAACTCCACTGCCATTTCACCTAAACACCTCCATGCTTCCACAGGTATGTCATCTGGACCAACAGCCTTTCCGTTCTTCATCCTCTTCATAGCTATCCTTACTTCCTCCTTGCTAATCCACTGCACTTCATGATTCACTATCCTCTTTCTATATAAAATGCTCATTTTTTTTTCTATTGTAAGGTCTGAAATCAATAGTTAATCAGGCACTTCCTTTCTGAAACTTATTAAATCCCCTTCCAGAGATAGCTGAATACAATCCTTTGTCTATTACTAGTGTTTAGATCCTGTATTATTAGGCTCTTCCCTGATGAAAGCAAATATCCATTCTGACACTGTATAAGCTGCCTACATGTAATAAAGTGTAACTCTGATTATCTGTAACATGGTTATGTTTAATCATTTCCTCCCTATGAATGCATTTTAGCTATTCTATCTAACACTGTAGCATTTCTGTTTCCTTGACTACCTTTCCATTCAAGAAACTGCGTGTCCAAAACAGTGAACTTTTTAAACCTTCAGTGTAGTTAACTTTAACATTATTAAGTATGTACTCTGCTACAAAAAAAACTCCAATATTATGAGGGACTTATGGTTTATTGAAGACCATCCACAATATTACTGTTTCTTTGTAGTAGATTACATCAGACATCGATATTGACAGGTGAAGTCCCCATGTAAAAAAATAATGTGAGTTCAAAGAAGTTTCCTGTCAGACATTTCATCTTGTAGTTTTTGGGTTTCACTGAGTTGGTTCATAGTTTCATAGGTGTGTACTAGGCTAATTGCCCTGGGGCCTTTACAAGGCTAGCCCATAGGATTACCCTGGCATCGTGCCACCTGACCTTAGTTCCCAGTGCCTCTGTTGAGTAGAGCCACTGGAGTGATCCCCAGGGTGAATTTTCTATTTCCCATCTACTCATCAAGATTTCTCTTGAAGAGAGCTAGTGAGGTGCTCTGTTTGACATGTATGGGAAGTCTATTCCATAGCATGAGCAGTCTCTGGGTTATAAACCTGTCCCTCCAGCCTGTTCTGTTGATTGTGGTAATGAGGTTGAGATCTCTGGAGCATGTGGTCCAGAGGGATTGGGATTTCTTTAGATGTAGCATTTCTAACAGAGCTGGGTCAGACATGGCTTTGTAAGTCAAGCAGAGATCGCCTCTAAGTAGGTGATATGAGACAGACAATAGTTGGAGTTTTTTGAGCCTGTCTATATAGGACAAATATTTAAGGCCTAGAATCCTCTTTGTGAGGTACTTTTGTGGCCTCTCCAGTTGTTGCAGGTGTCTAATGAGGTACATGCCAAATGGGGCATTGTACTTCATGATTGGCCTAATGAGGGAAGAGTAGAGGGAGACAATGACCTCTTTCTTCCTGGATGCAAAACCCTTAGTAATGAGATGTGCCACATAGAAGGACTTTCTGACCACAGTGGCAATGTGGTGGTCAAAAGAGAGGTTGCTGTCAACCTGTGTTTCCAGATCTCTTATAACGCCTTCTGTATTCAATGGACTACCATTGATGTGGTAATTCATGGGAACTGGGTTTTTCCCAAAGGGGATGACGACACATTTTTTGGCACTGAGCTTAAGGCCATGGTTCTGACACCAGTCGTTGGTCTCAGTGAGGCCTTTCTGTAGGATGTCAACATCATTTGGGGAGATAATAATAGCTCCCAACTTGCAATCATCTGCGAACTTTGTCAGTCAGAATCCCTTCATATTGGCCTGGACTTCAGAGAAGTAGATACCCAACAGGAGAGGACCCAGGACCAAACCCTGTAGGACTCCACTCGTGACTGGTCGGCAGTCCGACTTGGAGTCAGCTATGTTCACACTGTGGGTTCTATCTGTGAGCCAGTTTGCAATCCACCTAGTGATATAGGGGTTGATGCCAAGTTTAGTCAGTTTTTCTATGATTCCTGAGTGGGGAATAGTACCAAAGAGCTTGGCCAGATCAAGGTAGGCTGTATGAACCACCTTGCCTTCATCCACAACTCTGATGACTGACTCAAAGAAGTCGACCAAGTTGAGCAGGCATGATCTACCCTTCACAAAACCAAACTGTGTGGGATCCAGAGTTTGGAGATTCCCTATATCCTTGCTTATTAGGTCCATGATGATGCATTCCATAGCTTTGCATATCAGACTCATCAGGCTAATGGGGCAATAGTTTCCAGGGTCTGTAATCGCTCCTCCTTTGTGGAGAGGGATGACTATAGCGGTGCACCATTCAGTAGGGGCAAAACCTGTGGTGAGGCTGGGATTGAATAGGGCACATAGGTGATGTGCCAGTTCACTCGGTAGTTCATGTAGAACACAGTCAGGGATAGTGTTAGGTCCCATAGAAGCTGTATTCTTGGCCTTGGACAGTGCTATTTTAACCTGTGCAGCAGTAATACTGGGTGCCTAACAATCTACTGGTATTGTGATTGGTCCTTTGGTGGGGGAGGAGGGGTAAAGTTGGCACTGAATCTGTTGGCCAGTATATTGGCAATATCTGTTGGCTCGGTATAGGAGGTACCATTGTGCAGTAGCTCAGAGCAAATCTGGGTATTGCCATGGAGATTCTTTACATAACTATAGAAGGCCTTGTGGTTGCCTTTACTATCTGCTGCAATTCTGTTTTCATAGCTAGCTTTATAGGATTTGATGACAGATCTTAACTTTTTGTTGAGGCTGATAAGGGAGTTTTTCCAGTCTTGGGACTTCACCTTATTCCGCATCAGTTTCCTCCTTCTGTTGTAGAGTTTGTTTATGGCAGGGGACCACCAGATTGGCATCCCTTTTTTTGGAGGAGAGCGTCTTGGTTCTATTGGTTATGGTGAGATCCATGCATTTGTGTACATTTGTACACTGCATTGGTGTATGATTTGGCGGTCATGCAACTATTCTCCATTTGCATGGGTGCCGTGAAGTTAGCCACCTCTGTTTTTAGAAGCCCAAAGTTAGCTTTGGAGAAGTTTTTCATGGTGATTACCTTTGCAGGGGGGTGGGAGGGATGTGGATTTCCAAGGTGATTTGTTTGTGGTCGGATTTAACCAGGGAGGAGTTGACTACTGGTGTAGAGCAATGGTCGCCCATGTTAGTAATGACTAGGTCAAGGATGTTGCTACCTCGAGTGGGGGTAAGAACGAGCTGGTCCAGTGCATTGGAATTAATGCATTCCAGGAAATATTGGGCAAGTGTTTTGGTACATGAGTAGTTTTCCCAGTTAATGAAGGAGTAGTTGAAGTCACCAAGTATGAGAGTGTTAGGTCGGACCCTAATATTCTCCAGGGTGCTTAGGAATGTGGAGTGTGAGTCTTGGGACATGGATGGGGACCTATAGCAGGCTACGACCTGAATCGCTGTCTTGCCCAATGTTAGCTGCACCTGAAGTATCTCTGATGCGTTACATTGGACTACCAGTCTGGAGGTGTGCACATCCTTTATGAATATGGAAACACCACTGCCTTTGGAGCTTCGGTCCAATTTCTGGAGTCGAAAGGTGTGGAATGAGTTATAGCCTGGTAGTGCAGGGTGCTTTCTGCTGCCTTGAACCAGGTCTCTGTTACAGCACAAATGTCAGTTTTCTCCATTTTAAGGAGTGCTTCGAGTGAGTGCATTTTGAGATTCAGACTTCTAGCGTTAAGCAGCATGACCCTCAGATTGCATTTGTTTGTAGCTGTTACTGTGGTAAGCTGGTCTTTGGAACACTGCCTAAAAAGGCACTATAGGGGTGGCAAGAGCCTTAGCCAGTATCCGGAAGCCTAGGGGTGGCAGATGCAGGCCATCTCTGGTAAAGCATTGAGGTTTGTTAATCATGTCATCCCAGGCAGACAGATACTGAATCCCCTTAGAAGGTCACCAGAAACATAGCCAATTGTTGAAATCAGTCATTTTCTGCTTGGACTGTGGCATCATTCTGGGTGATGGTAGGAAGCTGCTCAGGGCTAGGGTCATACCCACCTGGGCTACATAATCCAAGAGCTCCTCAATGTCTCTTTTCATGTAGTCCAGGGAGGTACGTTCCAGGTCATTCACACCCACATGTACAATGACAGAGTCATATTTGTACCTGTTGTTGAGGGACCTGAGTGTGTGCGTTATGTGGTGGATCCTGGCACCTGATAGGCAACTGACTGTTACTTTCTCCTTATTAAACCTACTGAGTGGGACATCAGTGTGCCTCACTATTGAGTCACCTATAACTTGTGTTGGGCATGCTGTTTTGTCTTAGGGGCTTTGGGTGAGTGGCACACTGTTTAGGAGAGTTATGTGTCTCGTGATTAGTGTTGTGTTGTGGAGGCCGAGTGTGTTTCTGCCTTGGAGGTCTCTGCTGTTTGGGTAGATTTTTACTGAGAGCCTCCATGAAGGTGAGTGTGTGGTTTGTGTTTTTATGTGAAGGCAGTGCTGGTGTGTGTTCTAGAGGGCTATGTGTTCCATGTGGTGTGGTGCAAGTGTTGACCATCTCCTCTTGACCAGCTATTCCGGTCTTGGCTGGAGAGTGCATGGCTTCCAGTTTGGATATATAAGTGCATCTCTTGCGAGTCTGACTGTTGGGAGGTAAGAGGTGAAGGTTGTCAGTGTACACGAGGCAGTTGCTACATTGCCTCAGGATGCCCAAGTTCACCAGGTTAATAGGAGAAAGTACAGGGACCTGATCTTTAGACATGCCTGGAGGGGTGGGCATTAATAATAAGTACTAGAGCTGTTTCCTTGTAGAATGTTTAGTGCTGGTACCACTTTTGTGTGCTACAATAATTGCTACAAGAAGTCTGGTAAAGTGCTAGACTAATAAGCTAGTAAAAGTGCAGGAGAGGAGTGAACTAGCAGATCTAAGGGAAAATTTGAAGAGCAGACGTTTTGGTACCATTCAGAAGCTTACAAACAGTCCTGGATACAGCAAATCTGTAGGCTAGATGGGCTACCTAGGGCTTACCACTCCCACTGATAAGCTAGAAGGCTTCCCTACGACAAAGAAAGACTTGGGGGCTCAGAAAGTTACAAACAGTCCTGGATACAGCAAGACTGTATCTGGACTAGACTAGTTACAGAAAAGGTGGGAAACAAGCGCAAATGTGGGCTTTTAAACCAGAAAGTTGAAAGATATGGAAAAACTGTCCAAAGTGGCCAATAAACTACCATTTCTGGACCAGAAACCATTCCTCTCGTGGTAGATAGGCTACCTAGTGCTCAACACTCCCACTGGTAAGCTAGAAGGCTTCCCTCCAACACAGAAAGGTCTGGGGAGGCTCAGAAGCTTACAAAACAGTCCTGGATACAGCAAATCTGTATCTGGACTAGAGTAGCAACAGGAAAGATGGGAAACAAGCACAGATGCAAGCTTTTAAATCAGAAAGTTGAAAGGGATGGAAAAACTGCCCAAATGGACTATAAACTACAGTTTCTGGGCCAGAAACCACTTCTCTTGTGGTAGATAGGCTACCTAGTGCTTACCACTCCCACTGATGAGCTAGAAATTATAGCTTAGAGACACTTATTATAGCAACATCTTATACAGAATCTATGTAGTAATTTCCTTACATTTAACCAGGATTAGATAAAGGTACATACGCCAGTCTTAACTTCTACACCAAGGTAACTACCCTTGATAATGAAACTTTCTTTGTTACCATCCTCACTGAGCTTTTTCCATTTAACAGTTATGGTGGGCAATTTAATCTCAAATGCCTCACCTGGCTTGAAAGACAAAAGTATATTACCTACTTCGCTAATATTCTCTGCATTAGCAATTACCAGTTTGACTGGAAAAATATATTGTTTTGCTCTGGGCTGCACTATAAACAAACCCATACATCTGTCTGTAGTTCCTTCACCTGTTTTTGTATATCTGTTCCCTTGAGACCCGCTGACTGCAACAGAAACTCTGCCTGATTATTTTCATACTTTGAGTATTGCTATAAGACTCCAAAATCTGTTCAGACTGTCTGAAAGAAATGCTTTGTTGCCATTAAATTTCACATGAAGGGAGTTCTCTGGGATGTAGCTGCTTCTGTCTACTTAAGCAGATGCAGTTTTCACAGATAACTTAGCATAACTGCCCTTTTAACCACCATTAATATTTTTCCTCTATATGGTCCAGCGCTCAGGTTAATAACCGAGATTTAACTTGCATATCCACAGTACAGTGTTCATTACTACTTCTAAAAATGCCATACAGTGGTCAGGATTAAGAAACCAGTACTGAAATTCATAAGCCTGTTTCGGACAGGCTTGCTCAATGCACTCCAGGATTCTGATTTAGAGTCCAGTGTAGCTGTTTTGTGGTAGAAAGACCACAGCTTGTAACACTTCACCAGTTTCCGTAACAAAGTCTGCATGCAAATGGGGCAGTACAGGTTTGTGTCTAATGCTTATTAGTCATATGTGCCTTTCTAGAACATTTCTCTGGGATCAGAATAACGCTGCAGAGAATAAGTCTACAATGCTGTTTGGAGAATGAAACAAGCAAGTGTGCACCATCTTTTGATGGCTATGTAACCCATTAAGTCCTATGACAGGAGCATAGCTGTTAGCTCTGTGGGATGTAAGTACTGCAAAAGCCATGTGCGCGCGCGTGTGTGTGTGTGTGTGTGTGTGTGTGTGTGTGTGTGTGTGTGTGTGTGTGTGTGTGTGTGTGTGTGTGTATGTGTGTGTGTGTGTGTGTGTGTGTGTGTGTGTGTGTGTGTGTGTGTGTGTGTGTGTGTGTGTGTGTGTGTAGGTGTGAGCGCATGTGTGTACATGCATATGTGTGCATTTTTGTAGGTACCTGTGCATCTGCATCGTCTGTTGGTAGGGTAAACACTAGCACAGTAGCTATACAGTGTTTGATCCAGAGACATGATAATAAGTCACTAATGAGTTGTTGCTTCATGTGGTGTTATTGTCTTTGAGTCACATTATATTACTATCCTGCTTTTAGGCACTGTAGATTTGCCAACAACACTGGCAGAGATATGATTTCTGAATCCTGGTCAGTGGCTTTATTTCAGGCAATGAGTTGACTTCTCCCACTATTACCCTTGGTCTCAGATACTCTGCTTTTCAAATGCCCACAAAATTATCTGAATCTTCCCATGCAGTGTACTAAGAAAACTGAAAAAGTACATTCATGCTTACCCTAGTATTTTAGAAATTACATAGACAGAAAAAAGGAAGATGTACCTTGGGGGGGGGGGGGCATTCACACCATCCTTAGACTATGTTATAACTAATATGCTAACGCATTTACTTTTGGTATCTTTTTATCTCAGAATCAGCTGACAAGGACAGAATTGTAGGTGCCAAAATAATGCAGTTTTACTATATTTCTGCTTTAAAATTGTAACAAGTACACTTATAAAACACATTTTCCACTGTCAGAACACTTTAAGGCTAATAATTTCATAGTACATCTGACACTATGTTATTGTCCAATACCATGGCAACATGGGTGGAGTAGACTCGAGTAACTAAATACATAGAAACTGATAAGCCAACACCATGCCTGAAAGAGAAATAAATGGAACAAAAAGGTATTTCTATAAATGCTTCGATAGTTGTGTTTAGTTCCTTTCTGATCCATAAAAAGAAAAGTTGAAGAAGCAGCTATAATCATCACATGGCAGATGAGATTTACAAGTTGGTATCTTGGTGAGCACAGGTTCTAAAAGACCCAACAGTGTAAACATTGGCTCTAGACGACTGTCACTGGTGAAGTGACACCCTGACCCCATGTGCAAAAATGGGAAGAAGTGGTTGTGGGTGGATGGATGGATCATGGTGAGCACGTAGAGTTGAAGAAACTTCCAGCAATCTTGCCACCAATCTAAGAAAAAAAAAAAAGAATGCAACAGAAGTGTGCCAAAGCCACGTGTGTGCACGAGCAGTGGTACAGACAGGCAGAAAAATACACAGGGAGATGCACTGGAAACATATAATAATACATTTTGAAAAGCACCACACTAAAACAGTATAGAAAACCTTAGTTTTCAAAATCTTCACGTTCCTTCTCTGAGTAAATAAAGAATTACACTTACCTTTACATGTGTGTATATTTTATTGTATTTATTTTTGGAGAAATAAAGTACGTCACCATTTTTTTTTTCATGTATTGTTGCAAAAAAGGAAACTATCACTAATTGTGGAACAAACCATTTCTGCATCTGTGGAAAATATCTTTTATACTTTCTGTCAGGTGTTCATACATTTATAATCTGAACCTTAAGATATCCTGTGGAACCTGTCTTTGAAAAAGTGTCATTGCTTGCAAACCTCATAAATATTCAGTTTAATGAAAGGGCAAGTACATGCCCATAACTTTTCTTTAGGCTGGGTGTGTATATATATATATATATATATATATATATATATATATATATATATATATATATACACACACACACACACACACACACACACACACACACACACACACACACACACACACACACACACACACAAAATACAATGTAATAAAGCAAAGTACTGGGGGTATGCCCAGGACTGGCCTTTGGTCAACTGGTGCCCTAGGCAAAAGGTCTCCACAGCACCTCCCCACACCATCCGTTGGCCCCATCCTGGTCTACCTATACCATCCAGATTACTAGAAAAGTGCACCTGCTAGACCGGCGCCCTAGGCAGCCGCCTAGCTGGCCTATGCCTAAGGCCGGCTATGGGTATGCCCTTTTAAGCCAATATGCCTGACTTTCCAGATAAAAATATGTGGCAGGTTACCTGCTCTATATAAAGGACAGCCAAACTCGAAGTCACTGAGAAGTCTAGAGGAGCCTGTACCATGTATTTCTGCATGGGTTCATGGGACAATTGACTTTGAGGAGACAGTCCTGTGGAACATTCATATTTACTAGAGAGGGCTCTGCTAGGAAAATGTAAGGTTACCTCTGGTTTATGTTAGAGAGACTTTAATAACCAACCATTGTCTCATAGTTGACATGGTAAGACTGGTTTAAGTCTGTATGCTGACATAAACTGGAATGTCTTTTAGAACCTTTGCTGGCAGATTACAATGCAGCGAGAGATGTATTGCATTAAAAACATTTTGCCTTGTTTACAGTTTCATTCATAGCAGAGCATCCCAGAGAGACTGTTGAACTGTATGAGTAAACTATGATCATCTGCACCTGTTCCAAGTTGTAGCAGTGAATGTAGCAAATGGAGCAAAGTTGCTGTTCACTTTCAAGTTTATTTTTTGTTGCCCATTTTCACTGCTTATTCTCCTTGCAAAAGTTAAGCCTGTTTTATCTTCTCCTGATAAGACTACTTTGAGAGAGATCAGGTGTACTCACTGAAGCAAAATATTTTCCTGGCCTCTCTGTATATGGCTATATATATGTGTATGCGTGTGTGTGTGTGTGTGTATATATATATATATATATATATATATATATATATATATATATATATATATATATATATATATATATGGCTGCACTATAAATTAGTGAAAGCAATCATTGAATGGTAAAATACTGATGTGAAAATGTTGAAATATTGACACTGACACATCAATATGCATGTGCCAAGAAACAACCACAGCACATGTATAGCCTTCTTTTTAAAAGGTGATAAAAAGATAATTTTTTGCAGTGGGACAAGCCTCCACTGCACCCCTACAATCCTGATATTTATATATACTAACCGTACAGTTGCCACCTATCCGTTTTTTTTCCGGACTATCTAGAAATCAAACTGATTGTCTGGTAGTATGGAAAACACTGTACAAACTCCGGTATCCTGTTTCAAGAAAGAAAACAGACTATTGAAGTTTGTAAAATCAGTGGATTTTCTATGCTTTTTTATAGAAAAGCATAGTAAATTGGCAGAAAGCAGGTATCAGGAATGGAAAAAATAGCCGTTTCCATCAGCTGGTGTCATGAATACATTACAAAATGAGCAAAGCTTCGACAGGAGAGGGGGCAGAAATGGGCAGGGTTACAGGTGATGTGAGGGGTGTGGCCTTGGTCCAGTTTTAGCCACAACAAAAGGTGGCAACCCTAACTAACCACAAGATAACACATGCTAAGAACATATTTTCTAAGTCTGGGAATTGTGCAGTCTCATACACTTGTCAATCAGCTGCATTGCCAATCATATGCAGTCAACTAAACAGCTGTCGACCACAAGCACAGTCGATATAATCTATTACATATATAGGTTCATAGGTGTGTACTAGCCTAATGGCCCTGGAGCCATTACAAGCCTAGCCTAATGGCCCAGGAACCTTTACAAGCCTAGCTCATAGGATTACTCTGGCATCATGCCTCCTGACATTAGTTTCTAGTGCCTCTGTCGAGTAGAGCCACTGGAGTGATACCCAGGGTGAATTTTTTATTTTCCATCCACTCATCAAGATTTCTCTTGAAGAGAGCCAGTGAGGTGCTCTGTTTGACATGTATGGGAAGTCTATTCCATAGCATGAGCAGTCTCTGGGGTTATGAACCTGTCCCACCACCATGTTCTGTTGATTGTGGTAATGAGGTTGAGGTCTCTGGAGCATGTGGTGTGGAGGGACTGGGATTTCTTTAAATGTAGCATTTCTAACAGAGCTGGGTCAGACATGGCTTTATAAGTCAAGCAGAGATCACCTCTAAGTAGGTGATATGAGACAGAGAATAGTTGGAGTTTTTTGAGTCTGTCCATATAGGACAAGTGTTTAAGGCCTAGGATCCTCTTTATGAGGTACTTTTGCAGCCTCTCCAGTTGTTGCAGGTATCTAGTGAGGTACATGCCAAATGGAGCAATGTACTCGATAACTGGCCTTATGAGGGAAGAGTAGAGGGAGACAATGACCTCTTTCTTCCTGGATGCAAAACCCTTAGTAATGAGATGTCACATAGAAGGACTTTCTGACCACAGTGGCAGTGTGGTGGTCAAAAGAGAGGTTGCTGTCAACCTGTGTTCCCAGATCTCTTAATACACATGTGTTCAGTGGACTAACATCAATGTGGTAGTTCATGGGAACTAGTTTTTTTCCCAAAGGGGATGAAGACACATTTTTTAGCATTGAGCTTAAGGCCATGGCTCTGACGCCGGTCGTTGGTCTCAGTGAGGCCTTTCTACTAGGATGTCAACATCACTTGGGGAGTTAATAATGGCTCCCAACTTGCAATTGTGTTGGACTGGACTTCTGAGGAGTAGATACCAAACAGGAGAGGACCCAGGACCGATCCCTGTGGGACTCCACTCATGACTGTTCAGCAGTCTGACTTGGAGTCAGCTACTTTCACATTGTGGGGTCTATCTGTGAGCCAGTTTGCAACTCACCTAGCGATATAGGGGTTGATGCCTAGCTTAGTGAGTTTTTGTATGATTCTTTAGTGGGGAATAGTACCAAAGGGCTTGGCCAGATCAAGGTAGGCTGTATGAACCACCTTGCCTTCATCCACAGCTCTGGTGACTGACTCAAAGAAGTTGACCAAGTTGAGCAGGCATGATCTACCCTTCACAAAACTGAACGGTGTGGGATCCAGAGTTTGGAGATTCCCTATATCCTTGTTTATTAGTTCCATGATGATGTGTTCCATAGCTTTGCATATCAGTCTTGTCAGGCTAATGTTCCCAGGGTCTGTAGTCACTCCTCCTTTGTGGAGAAGATGACTGTAGCAGTACGTCATTTGGTAGGGACAAAGCCTGAGGTGAGACTGTGATTGAACAGGGCACACAGGTGAGGTGCCAGTGCACTCTGTAGTTCATGTAGAACACATCCAGGGATATTGCCAGGTCCCATAGAGGCTGTATTCTTGGCCTTGGACAGTGCTGTTGATATATATATATATATATATATATATATATATATATATATATATATATATATATACACATATCTATATATATCTATGTGTGTGTGTGTGTGTGTGTGTGTGTGTATGTGTGTAAAGTAAACAGCTCAATACATGACCAATAAAGCAACAAACAGGGCACACATGTATAATATTAAAAAAAACACAAAAGATATACAGCACTCAAACAGAAGCTGTAGTTAATTTTTAATACACAAAGCACACTCCGTGGAACACGGAAACACAAACAAGGTTTCCCTTCTCAAAGAGGAGTTTCTTCTGTAGATGATCGCTAAATATACAGCCAATAAATATAAAATAAGAAAAAAGAAGATATTTATACACAAAAGCAAAAAACTATTCTTAAATACAGCGACCAAATGGCAAAACAAAATACTGCATAAAAATAAAACATGAAAGACAATTCATATATGCATAGTGACATCAACTGGCAAAAAATAAAATTACTTGGCATTTTTGCTAAAACTTTTTTGCATGAGATCAGTATAATTCCTATTTATAACACCACTAATATATTCATATGAAAACCTGAAGATAGTAACACAAACAAAAAGTCTGAATTTAATATATAAAATGTAAAATTTCAATATAATGTACCGAAATTTTATACTAATTCATTTAAACGAAAAACTCCACAGGAGCAACGGCAGCGTAAATCAGTGTTTAATGAATGTTCAGCTAGCACAATGTTGCAGCAGACTGCTGCTATCCACAATGAAAAATAATCGGCTTGCTACTAAAGACTGTTGCTAGATTCCACTCGAAAGTTATAGTCTAACTCAATAAAAATGTGAAATAAAACAGTTTATTAAGCCATTAGAACATACGTTTTTCATCAGAACACAATCCAACTTCCTCAGAACAACAAACAAACAAAACAGTGCCTCACCCCTGTCTAACATTTTAAATATCCCACTAATTGAAAACTAGTCACATGTTAAAACTCAATTAGCTTAAAGCCACAACCCAAAATAGAAAATTGATAAAATAAAATAGACATATAAACTATTAGTTGTAATATAGAAATAACACTATCACAATGTTTTAAAAACTAGTGAAAATATAAAAATGTAGATATAAAATACAGGATAAAAAATACACTCCCAGTCAATGTCATGTCCCTCGGGGCTGTTGAACTCGGAATCTAATACCCAGGTCTTTTGATTTTAAATATAGATCTATACTACTCCAGATAAAAGCAACTTGTTTATTTACCACAGAATCCCTAATCTATTGTATTACACGATTTGGCTTGAAACATATTAAAAACCTGCACTTATAAAGCTGATTGAAGGAAAGGACAATCTGTTCTCTATAGATGTATCTATACATCCCACTTGCTACTTCACCTACCAGCAAGATGAATGCAAGTGTAAACAGACATATCGTGCAGTCTGGGAAGTGAAAGAGAGCAGGGGAAAAATAATAAAACCTCAAAGTATCCGATCCGATCAAAGGCCGAACAATCGGCTTGCTACTAATATAAAAACAAATAAATAATGTACCTGAGAGGGACTAGAGGACTAAACCTGTATTTCACTCCCGACATATAGAACTAATGACATCTGATCGCTGCACTCGTTGGTGCGGGTCTGATAAACACCAATCAAAACTCTTGAGTTGTTACTGTTTCTACCACCGATCTAAATCAGGCCATTCTAAACGCGACCTATTATAGTTGTTGAAAATAATATATCTCTGACATAAAGGAAATATTCCAACTAACCCCCTCGCTTCCCTTGAATTACACATGCTTGTATGACCATATACTGTAATTTGAAGCCCTACATACAGGTGTTTCAGGGATAACTTCACTGCTGCCTAGATGGTAATCCGTACAAAAGACGTATCCTACAACCTGAGGCAGTATGAATCCATAATGATAGTTAACAAAGCATCTACAATCCCTCCATTGAATTGAGAAAGCCACTGGAATAACATAAAC
The DNA here is from genome assembly GCF_019279795.1 of Protopterus annectens. Classification (NCBI taxonomy): domain Eukaryota; kingdom Metazoa; phylum Chordata; order Ceratodontiformes; family Protopteridae; genus Protopterus; species Protopterus annectens. Next base: position 1,170,143,041 of record NC_056731.1, read on the forward strand.
TTATATGTTAAACTCGAACTTGGCCATGAAAGGCCGTTAAGAACACTCTCACTAGATGGACAAAAATTGACCACTCAATGAAGGTGCCCAACAGGTCACCTATTCAATTGTTTTAATTTCAATAAACAGGCCAAGCTCAAAGAACCATTAAGGCCAGGTACATGACAAGCATCTAGCTTGAGCTGCCACCACAATTCTCTACTTTGAAGGTGTGAGGGTGTATAGCCTCCCCTCGCATTTGGGCTGGCTTGGTCAATGACACTAAATAGAAAACTGTGTCCAATATTTTCCGTGGCATGCTTTGCCAAGGTGTTGTCCATTTTACCCTTCCTAATTGCATATAAATATTCATATATGCGCTCCTGTAACCTTCTATCGGTCTTCCCCACATAGAAAGCGGGACAACTGACGCATTGGGCTAAGTATACCACCTGTGTACTGTTGCAATTAAATTTACCTGACAGATGAAAACCTGAATCTTTAATCACAAACCTAGACCCAGTTTTTATATATCCGCAGTATTGGCACATAGAACATTTATACATGCCGTATCTGCTACTAAAGGTCTTAGGTTTCCTTTACAATATGTCTTTGATGTTGAAACCTCTCCTATAAACTACCCTAGGAAGATCCGCCAAAACTTTACGTGTGGATTCATCCTGCAGAATCAAGGGCCAATTCTTCATTATGATAGTATATATGTCCCAGGCATCTAGAGTGTATGTTACAATGAAGTTCTGGGATATGAAAGGTACTGTTTCTTTCTTCTCAGGTCCTGTAGATGGCTCTGTTCCCCCCTGACATAAAATGGAGGCATAGATTCCTGATGACCTCTTAGTTTGAACCTCTTGGACTAAATCACCTACTAAGTCCCGTGGGTAACCTCTATTAAAAAAGAAGTTAGCCATAAGGTTACATTCTTCCCTGAAATCAAGGTCTCTGGATATCATCCGTGCTGCTCGTACGAGCTGACCCTTGACAATAGACCTTTTCCTGTTTAAATGGATGGGAACTATCGAAGTGGACATAACTATTGGAAAAGGTCTCTTTTCTATATATTTTAGCTATATAACAACCTTTGATCAAGTCCTTCCCCAAATCCACATCTACGTAAGCTATTCTATCCTTAGAAATACTGTAAGTGAATTGTAGAAACTTAGTGGAGGAACTGAATAGTTGAACTAAAGATATAGCAACTGCCTCTCCCCCTTTCAAGATGATAAAAATATCATCCAAAAACAGAGTATACATTAATACTGAATCTCTAAACAGGCTGTGATTCATAATAAACTCTCTCTCCCAATACGCCATCACCATATTGACCACACTAGCCCCACAGGGGGAACCCATGGTTACTCCTACCTGTTGTAAGTAAAATCTATTATTGAAGGAAACATAGTTGTTAGATAGAATGATGTCCAACAATTCATTCACCAATTGTATTTCTGTGGTGGGAGCTTGCTTTTGAGACATCAAGATAGGAATCCACTCAAGGGCCACTGAATGTGGGATAGATGTATATAAATCCTTTACATCGACAGTCAAAAAATGACTGTCCTCACTGAAAGGTATTTGGTTTACCCTGGCCAAAAAAGACCAAGAATCTTTACTTATTTGTGATTCTGTGGCCATGTATTTCTTTAAAATAGAATCTACTACCTTAGCGGCAGCACACGTAACACTACCCCTAACACTCACAAGTGGTCTCATGGGTGGATTCAAAGGATTTTTATGAATCATAGGAGAGCCAAAAAATTATGGGAACTTTATGTACTGAAGGAGATATATAATTAAATAAATCTAAATCTATAGTTTTTTTCTGTCTTTCGGCTTTTTCCGGTCTGGGGTCGCAACAGCGGAACTCCGGTCCGCTAATGATTGGCAGTAGAGTTTTACGCGCTGGCTTGCCGGGCCTAATGCACAACCTTCAATGAAGGAATGCCCATTCATGCATGTCACCACACAGAAGACGATCGGAGAATCGAACGGGCAACGTCTAACTGTGAGGCGGCAACGCTACTGCAGCACCCTCAGAAACATGTCACTATAATAAGAGACTACTCGAGAGTTTCCTATATTGAGTTCATTTCTGGACACCTCGTGGTAACAATCGCTGAATAATATATCCTCCATTCTCCTGTTGTAATCCGTTACCTCCATGACAACTAAGCCCCCACCCTTGTTGGGTTGCATAACCCTAACCGAGGATCCAGCTAACATGTCTAACAAAATCTTCTCTTCTTTACTGATATTAAACCTAGAGGCCCATGGAGTTGGACGGTCTTTGAGGGCATGTCTACTATAAAGTTCACAAATCTGCTCAAATGTATTTAAGGTCTGGTGTAATGGTGGATTATATGTACTAGATAAAAGGAAGTCTTTCTTCTCTCCTAAAAAATTCCCCATTAACAACTGTAAATTCAGCTTCCGAACAAAAAGCTTTAAATCAATAATAGATGAAGCAACATCTGCTCTCTTAGAAGGTACATAAGATACACCCTTAGCTAGCAAATCTACCAGCACTACATCAAAGGTAAACTCAGAGAAATTGTATATTTTGAAGTCTTTTTCAGTATTCGTCAGTATTTCACATCGACAGGAAGGAGATACAGTTCCTAAGGCTGACAAATTCAATTCTTCTTGTTCCTGGGCCGGAGGTTGGTCTTCCGGACTTGGTCCAAAGGTGGAAATGAGGCTGAAGCTCGAAAAGAATGACCCCTTTCAACCCCTTCAGGAGAAACAGCGTTGCTAGGAACCACGAACCGTTCACTCCTTCTAGTTGAATCACCCATCCTTGGAGAATTCTGTACTATACTAGGACCAGGATGGTCATATAAAACAGAAGATGTATCAAAAGACTTGGTATTGTCCCCACTCCAAGGTGTGAAGGCCAAAAAATTGCCTTGAGAATGGGGAGGTTTAGGATAACCTATACATCACCTGTATGTCTCTATTCAGCTTCTTGACTTTGGTAGAAGTTAACTTAGAAATGTGCTGATCAATACTAATGAAAGTACGATCATATTCAAATTTGTATCTATGAAAATTTAAATCATTCTTCATTACCTCATCCAGTTTGGTAATATCTGAAAGAAGGTTGTCTATTTTCTGTTGGTAATGACTACTGATCAAATCCATAAGTTCGACCCCATGTCGGTCGAATAGTTGTATTAAATCCCTATGGAATAAAGACCCATCCTTTAGACCAGTTGGATATTGCCAGGATCTAAGGTCTTTGGGAATTATGTTAGCTTGCTTGCATTCCTGAAAATATGCCACTTCCAATTGGAGTTTCCTCAATTTTAAGAGATTTTGATCAAATTAATTCAATTTTGACGGCAAATCCGTAGATCTGCCCATATTTTGGCCCAAGTTAATGGACTCGGCTTGATTACCAAACTCGAATGCCCGGTTTAACCATAGATTTAAATTATTAGTACCTTGGTTTAGTTGACTAGAAGGAATAATTCCATGATAATTGATACTTCCAGCCCTCCCCGGACTTCAATTCAGCTGGGGAACACCGACGTTGGGATGCTGATCCTCTGAAGATGCAGAAATAGACCCGTGTTTTGTGCTCACTTCCCCTGAATGGAGATGAACTGGTAATGGTTTGGCAAGAGTTGTAGGGCTGACTCCTGAAAGGCCTCAGCCATTAACACCTGCAAGGGAAGCCACTGGATCCTGGCCACAACTCGACTGGGGTCCCAGAGCACTGTCCAACCTGTTCGATAGAGTATTCACCTTTTCTGTTAATAATTCGATCAACTGCATTAAATTGCCGACTTCACTTTGAGAGTTAATAGCAGACTGAGACTCGGGAGCATTTTCCATAATAGACACGACAAACAGACCAGCAAAACTTGAAACACAGTACCAAAACCAACGAACGCTCAAAAGACTGTTGCTAGATTCCACTCGAAAGTTATAGTCCAACTCGATAAAAATGTGAAATAAAACAGTTTAAGCCGTTAGAACATACGCTTTTCATCAGAACACAATCCAACTTTCTCAGAACAATGAACAAACAAAACAGTGCCTCACCCCTGTCTAACATTTTAAATATCCCACTAATTGAAAACTAGTCACATGTTAAAACTCAGCTTAAAGCCACAACCCAAAATAGAAAATTGATAAAAAAAATAGACATATAAACTATTAGCTGTAATATAGAAACATCACTTTCACAATGTTTTAAAAACAACCATCATACCAGCATGTGTAATTCAGGGGAAGCGAGGTAGTTAGTTGGAATATTTCCTTTATGCCAGATTATTTTCAACAACTATAACAGGTCATGTTTAGAATGACCTGATTTAGATCGGTGGTGGAAACAGTAACAACTCAGAGTTTTGATTGGTGTTTATCAGACCCGCACCAACGAGTGCAGCGATCAGATGTCATTAGTTCTATATGTCGGGAGTGAAATACAGGTTTAGTCCTCTAGTCCCTCTCAGGTACATTATTCATCTTGTATTATTCATTTGTTTTTATATTAGTGGCAAGCCGATGTTTGGCATTTGATCGGATCGGATACTTTGAGGTTTTACTGTTTTTCCCTGTTCTCTTTCCCTTCCCAAACTGCACAATATGTCTGTTTACACTTGCATTCATCTTGCTGGTAGGTGAAGTAGCAGGTGGGATATATAGATACAGCTATAGAGAACAGATTGCCCTTTCCTTCAATCAGCTTTATAAGTGCAGGTTTCTAAAATGTTTCAAGCCAACTCGTGTAATACAATAGATTAGGGATTCTGTGGTAAATAAACAAGTTGCGTTTATCCGGAGTAGTATAGATCTATATTTAAAATCAAAAGACCTGGGTATTAGATTCCGAGTTCAACAGCCCCGAGGGATATGACATTGACTGGGAGTGTATTTTTATCCTGTATTTTATATCTACATTTTTATATTTTCACTAGTCATTTTTAAAACATTGTGATAGTGATATTTCTATATTACAGCTAATAGTTTATATGTCTATTTTATTTTATCAATTTTCTATTTTGGGTTGTGGCTTTAAGCTAATCGAGTTTTAACATGTGACTAGTTTTCAATTAGTGGGATATTTAAAATGTTAGACAGGGGTGAGGCACTGTTTTGTTTGTTCGTTGTTCTGAGGAAGTTGGATTGTGTTCTGACGAAAAGTGTATGTTCTATCGGCTTAATAAACTGTTTTATTTTACATTTTATCGAGTTGGACTATAACTTTCGAGTGGAATCTAGCAACAGTCTTTGGAGCGTTCGTTGGTTTTGGTACTGTGTTTCACGTTTTGCTGGTCTGTTTGTCATGTCTATTATGGAAAACGCCACTGAGTCTCAGTCTGCTATTAACTCTCAAAGTGAAGTCAGCAGTTTAATGCAATTGATCGAATTATTAACAGAAAAGGTGAATACTCTATCGAACAGGTTGGACAGTGCTCTGGGACCCCAGTTGAGTTGTGGCCAGGATCCAGTGGCTTCCCTCGCAGGTATTAATGGCTCAGGGCTTTCAGGAGTCAGCCCTACAACTCTTGCCAAACCATTACCAGTTCATCTCCATTCAGGGGAAGTGAGCACAAAGCACGGGTCTATTTCTGCATCTTCAGAGGATCAGCATCTCGACGTCGGTGTTCCCCGGCTGAATTGTAGTCCGGGGAGGGCTGGAAGTATCAATTATCATGGGATTATTCCTTCTAGTCAAATAAACCAAGGTACTAATAATTTAAATCTATGGTTAAACCGGGCATTCGAGTTTGGTAATCAAGCCGAGTCCATTAACTTGGACCAAAATATGGGCAGATCTACGGATTTGCCGTCAAAATTGAATTAATTAGATCAAAATCTCTTAAAATGCAGCAAATTCCAATTGGAAGTGACATATTTTGGGGAATGCAAGCGAGCTAACATAATTCCCAAAGGCATTAGATCCTGGCAATATCCAACCGGTCTAAAGGATGGGTCTTTATTCCATAGGGATTTAATACAACTATTCGACCGACATGGGGTCAAACTTATGGATTTGATCAGTAGTCATTACCAACAGACAGTAGACAACCTTCTTTCAGATATTACCAAACTGGATGAGGTAATCAAAAATGATTTAAATTTTCATAGATACAAATTTGAATATAATCGTACTTTCATTAGTATTGATCAGCACATTTCTAAGTTAACTTCTACCAAAGTCAAGAAGTTGAATAGAGACATACAGGTGGTATAAATGGGGTATAGCTTATCCTAAACCTCCCCTTCTCAAGGCAATTTTTTGGCCTTCACGCCTTGGGGGACAATACCAAGTCTTTTGATACATCTTCTGTTTTATACGACCATCCTGGTCCTAGTATAGTACAGAATTCTCCAAGGATGGGTGATTCAACTAGAAGGAGTGAACGGTTGGTGGTTCCTAGCAACCCTGTTTCTCCTGAAGGGGTTGAGAAGGGTCATTCTTTTCGAGCTTTGGCCTCATCTCCACCTTCGGACCAAGTCCGGAAGACCAACCTCCAGCCCAGGAACAAGACGAATTTAATTTGTCAGCCTTAGGAACTGTATCTCCTTCCTGTCGATGTGAAATACTGACGAATACTAAAAAAGACTTCAAAATGTACAATTTCTCCGAGTTTACCTTTGATGTAGTGCTGGTAGATTTGCTAGCTAAGAGTGTATCTTATGTACCTTCTAAGAGAGCAGATGTTGCTTCATCTATTATTGATTTAAAGCTTTTTATTAGGAAGCTGAATTTACAGTTGTTAATGGGGAATTTTTTAGGAGAGAAGAAAGACTTCCTTTTATCTAGTACATATAATCCACCATTACACCAGGCCTTAAATACATTTGAGCAGATTTGTGAACTTGATATTAGACATGCCCTCAAAGACTGTCCATCTCCACAGGCCTCTAGGTTTAATATCAGTAAAGAAGATATGATTTTGTTAGACATGTTAGCTGGATCCTCGGTTAGGGCTATGCTTAGTTGTCATGGAGGTAACGGATTACAACAGGAGAATGGAGGATATATTATCCATCGACTGTTACCATGAGGTGTCCAGAAATGAACTCAATATAGGAAACTCTCGAGTAGTTTCTTATTATAGTGACATGTTTCTGAAAGGTACTATAGATTTAGATTTATTTAATTATATATTTCGTTCAGTACATAAAATTCCTGTAATTTTAGGCTCTCCTAAGATTCATAAAAATCCTTTGAATCCACCCATGAGACCACTTGTGAGTGCTAGGGGTAGTGTTACATATGCTGCCGCTAAGGTAGTAGATTCTATTTTAAAGAAATACGTGGCCACAGAATCGCAAATAAGTAAAGATTCTTGGTCTTTTTTGGCCAGGGTAAACCAAATACCTTTCAGTGAGGACAGTCATTTTTTGACCATCGATGTAAAGGATTTATATACATCTATCCCACATTCAGTGGCCCTTGAGTGGATTCCTATCTTGATGTCTCAAAAGCAAGCTCCCACCACAGAAATACAATTGGTGAATGAATTGTTGGACATCATTCTATCTAACAACTATGTTTCCTTCAATAATAGATTTTACTTACAACAGGTAGGAGTACCCATGGGTTCCCCCTGTCTGGCTAGTGTGGCCAATATGGTGATGGCGTATTGGGAGAGAGAGTTTATTATGAATCACAGCCTGTTTAGAGATTCACTATTAATGTATACTCTGTTTTTGGATGATATTTTTATCATCTTGAAAGGGGGAGAGGCAGTTGCTATATCTTTAGTTCAACTATTCAATTCCTCCACTAAGTTTCTACAATTCACTTACAGCATTTCTAAGGATATAATAGCTTACTTAGATGTGGATTTGGGGAAGGACTTGATCAAAGGTTGTTATATAGCTAAAATATATAGAAAAGAGACCTTTTCCAATAGTTATGTCCACTTCGATAGTTCTCATCCATTTAAACAGAAAAGGTCTATCCTCAAGGGGCAGCTTGTGTGAGCAGCACGGATCATATCCAGAGATCTTGATTTCAGGGAAGAATGTAACCTTATGGATAACTTCATTTTTAATAGAGGTTACCCACGGGACTTAGTAGGTGATTTAGTCCAAGAGGTTCAAATTAACAGGTCATCAGGAATCTATACCCCCATTTTATGTCGGGGGGAACAGTGCCATCTACAGGACCTGAGAAGAAAGAAACAGTACCTTTCATATCCCAGAACTTCATTGTAACATACACTATAGATGCCAGGGACATATATACTATCATAATGAAGAATTGGCCCTTGATTCTGCAAGATGAATCCACATGTAACGTTTTGGCGGATCTCCCTAGGTTAGTTTACAGGAGAGGGTTCAACATCAAAGACATATTGGAAAGGAAACCTAAGACCTTGAGTAGCAGATACGGCATGTATAAATGTTCTATGTGCCGATACTGCAGATATATAAAAACCAGGTCTAGGTTCATGATTAAAGATTCAGTTTTTCATCTGTCAGGTAAATTTAATTGCAACAGTACACAGATTGTATACTTAGCCCAATGCGTCTGTTGTCCTGCTTTCTATGTGAGGAAGACCGATAGAAGGTTACAAGAGCGCATATATGAACATCTATATGCAATTAGGAAGGGTAAAATGGACAACGCCTTTGCAAAGCATGCCATGGAAAATATTGGACACAGTTTTCTGTTTAGTGTCATTGACCAAGCCAGCCCAAATGCGAGGGGAGGCTATACACCCTCACACCTTGAAAGTAGAGAATTGTGGTGGCAGCTCAAGCTAGATGCTTGTCATGTACCTGGCCTTAATGGTTCTTTGAGCTTGGCCTGTTTATTGAAATTAAAACGATTGAATAGGTGACCTGTTGGGCACCTTCATTGAGTGGTTAGTTTTTGTCCATCTAGTGAGAGTGTTCTTAACGGCCTTTCATGGCCAAGTTCGAGTTTAATATAGAAGTTTATGTTATTCCAGTGGCTTTCTCAATTCAATGGCGGGATTGTAGATGCTTTGTTAACTATCATTATGGATTCATACTATCTCAGGTTGTAGGATACGTCTTTTGTATGGATTACCATCTAGGCAGCGTTGAAGTTATCCCTGAAACACCTGTATGTAGGGCTTCGAATTACAGTATATGGTCATACCAGCATGTGTAATTCAGGGGAAGCGAGGGGGTTAGTTGGAATATTTCCTTTATGTCAGAGATATATTATTTTCAACAACTATAACAGGTCACGTTTAGAATGGCCTGATTTAGATCGGTGGTGGAAACAGTAGCAACTCAGAGTTTTGATTGGTGTTTATCAGACCTGCACCGACGAGTGCAGCGATCAGATGTCATTAGTTATATATGTCAGGAGTGAAATACAGGTGTAGTCTTCTAGTCCCTCTCAGGTACATTATTCATCTTGTATTATTCATTTGTTTTTATATTAGTGGCAAGCCGATTGTTCGGCCTTTGATCGGATCGGATACTTTAAGGTTTTACTGTTTTTCCTCTGCTCTCTTTCACTTCCCAAACTGCACGATATGTCTGTTTACACTTGCATTCATCTTGCTGGTAGGTGAAGTAGCAAGTGGGATATATAGATACATCCATAGAGAACAGATTGTCCTTTCCTTCAATCAGCTTTATAAGTGCAGGTTTCTAATATGTTTCAAGCCAAATCGTGTAATACAAGTTGCGTTTATCCGGAGTAGTATAGATCTATATTTAAAATCAAAAGACCTGGGTATTAGATTCCGAGTTCAACAGCCCCGAGGGACATGACATTGACTGGGAGTGTATTTTTTATCCTGTATTTTATATCTACATTTTTATATTTTCACTAGTCGTTTTTAAAACATTGTGATAGTGATATTTCTATATTACAGCTAATAGTTTATATGTCTATTTTATTTTATCAATTTTCTATTTTGGGTTGTGGCTTTAAGCTAATTGAGTTTTAACATGTGACTAGTTTTCAATTAGTGGGATATTTAAAATGTTAGACAGGGGTGAGGCACTGTTTTGTTTGTTCGTTGTTCTGAAGAAGTTGGATTGTGTTGTGACGAAAAGCGTATGTTCTAACATCTTAAACTGTTTTATTTCACATTTTTATTGAGTTGGACTGTAACTTTTGAGTGGAATCTAGCAACAGTCTTTGGATCGTTCGTTGGTTTTGGTACTGTGTTTCAAGTTTTGCTGGTCTATTCATTAAACACTGTTTGATTTACGCTGCCATTGCTTCTGTGGCATTTTTCATTTTTTTCAACAGTCTTTTTTCATTTTGGTGATTAATTCATTTAAACCTATAGCATAAATGGCACCCACATTCATAATCCACCTTTTTTCTGTAGTATGCAAAAATTGCAGCTTCTTATTTTTATTAGGTGAACTAGAATTATCAACCTTGTCAAGACCTAAAAATCTAAAAGTGGCCTCTCTGTGGAATTTTTTGTCACGTTAGTACACTACATTCCCTGTGACATCTCAAATAACTCAAATGAATGGATAAACATTGTTTAAACATTCCAGATGTCTCCCAGACATAAGAAAGCTCCACAGTTACATGTAGCTAAATAAATAACCCATTCAGACATGCTGTAGGTAGATTGGATACTCTAAATTGGCCCTAGGTGTGAGTGCGCTCATGTGTGTGCCTTCTGTGGAAGGTTGGGGGCCGGGCTGGCAACTCAGCAACGTAAAACTCCACTGCCAATCATGAGCAGACAGGTGATCCGCTGTGGCGACCCCTAACCAGGAAAAGCTGAAAGAAGAAGAAAAAGAAGAAGATGAACATGTAATAAATTCATGAATATCAAAAACCCTACGTGTGTTAGTAGGGAATGACTTGCTTTTTGTGACATATTTACAAAAAAACACAATTGCCACAAGGTTAACATGTAGAAGGTTTCATACTCCCAAAAAACTGTCTAGAAATTTCAAGATAGGTAACTTTAAAACCTGACAGATGATTAGCAATGTTTTTTTCCCTTCTATATGAATAGCAGCATCTTTGTGGTACTATATTACTATAAAACTTGTCACTTCTTAATATGGGTCAGTATTTATCAATAACATCCCTAATCTTAAATAAAGTATTGCCATAAGTGGAAACAAACTTCAAACATTCAGAACCATCAGCCATCTTTTGTTCCCTATACTTCAACAAGTTTTGACTTGTTTGGGTGGCTGCCTTGCTATTAGCTTTAAAAACATCAGCACAAATATTTCCCTTCTTACAAAATATACTGCAAATATCAGATGCCTGTTGATTCTATTCTTACTCCAGGATTCAACAAAATCTGTGTAGGCTCTGTGTACAGCCTACATGGAATGTACCCATGTACGCAGCCACTGTTCCCCCTAGGTAGTGCGCCATGCATATTAATCATGGGTGCACTGTCAAGGAAGAGCATAGTAACAGTGATATTGAATCTATATAGGCAGAAGTGTTTAGGCTGTTGAGATGTTATGTACATAGTGAAGCTCCCTGTAATGTACCCTGCTGCAGCTGAAATGTGCTGTGAAGTAAATGATTGTGTTTTAAATGTCTAATTTTTGTTGAATTATTTTTTTTTAGTTAATGTCCGGAGAGCAGCAATGCCAAGCGGCGCTTACATATACACAAATGACACCTGCCAGACATATAAAAATAGAAACCAGATGTAATTAATTATAATGTCTGTTGTTTTTATTTTTATTTATTTTTTTAATTTTTTTCAGTGTCTGTTCAATGCCAAGCTGTGCTTACACATAGACAGCAGACACCTGCCAGACATTTATAAATGGAAACCGGATGTAATTAATTATTTTATTTATTTCTGCTTTGTTTAAGCCGATTTACACTGCATGCTGTGGTATTTAGGCAACATATGTGAAGGCACAGTAGTTCATATACTATCCACGTAGCTAAATGGGTAGAGTGATGTCTTAAAGCTTCGGAGGTCCTGGGTTTGAGTCCCTAGCAGACCTACCATTTGTTTAATGTAATCTAAAATTTTGTTTAATTTAAAAACATAACTTTTACATTTGGAAGATCTGCATGGTGCTAAGCACCGCTTAAACATGATTAAGGGCCACTTCTGTTTGTGCGTTGCTAAGTTTCACTAAAACCTCAGTTGCATGAGTTTTCACAATGCTCAGCTCCGCTTAGCTGGTTTACACGATGCTAAGCACAGTGGCACTTTTTTTGAATGTTGCTTAATGATGTGTAAGGCTAGAAAAACAGCCCATATTAAGAGCAACAGACAGGAATACTGCAGAATTAGTTGGAGTCCATCTAAATAACAGTATGCCAGGTGATGTTGGAGAGGGTGTGAGCTTTCAAGTGCAGAGATGGGGTGTGCATGAGTCCAAGGATTTTGTTGGGCTCCTGATACATAGTTATGAACCTAGATTGCTGCAGCATGGTTACCAGGGCTCAGAATGTAAGGCTGAGGGCTGGGATTGGTTGGCCAGGGGTCTTACCAGTGTTACCGGTATCCCCCACATTGGTGAGCAGTGTCATCACCACTATGATGATGTGAAGCGTAGAAAGAGGAGAACCTTGGACACCTGGGTCCAAGAGCTGAGAGATTGGCATGCCCCACACATATGTAAGTATTTCTGATAGTATTTTACTAAAATGCAAGCTGAATCTATGCAAAACTGGAATGCATAATGGTGTGCTTCTCTCCCAACAACTGCAGCTGAGAGGGCTTGCATTGTCCAGTCCCATGCAGGTTGAGTGTGTTAAATATGGCTATATTATGATAACTGTAGTACAATAAATAATAAAGAAAAAAAATAAAGATAAAAACTGTACTGCAAGAAAGAATAAATATAAACTGTAGTGCAATAAATGGGCAATTATAAGTATAGTGCAATAACTGAACAATGACAACTGTACTGCAATAAACACTAAACAATACCCATAACAGTAAGCAAAAAGGTGTACAGCAGGATTGTGGCATCATAATATAATTGCACTAGAGCTCTATGCATAGTATGTTTATGGTAAGGTTGCTGCAGTCAAGTGTAAAGCTGTAATTACTGTAGAATGCAAAACTAACGGCCTGAATAATGTATTGCACAACTCATATCATGATTCAAGGCTGTCTCCAGGCCAGTTTCAGTCACATAACTCTCTTTACCTACCACTCCAGGAACAAAAGGTATATGGGTGAGGTAGCCCACTTTATGGACGGATATTGCGTGTAGACTTCACAGACAATAAACAGCAGTACCAATAAAGAATTAAGCAGCATTCTGTTTTCCTAAGTAAATCTGTCTTAATATTTGCATTAGGGCTATATTCATTGCATGTCTGTTCTAAGTTGCTGCAGTCAATTGTTACATTAATTGCAGATGTCCCCTGCAGTCACAGCTTTTGGGTTTTACCCGATGCCTGCTAACTAAGGCATGATGGCTGTCTAGTTTACTTAATGTACGCAAACATACCTCTCAACTGTCATAATTTTTTGTAATGTAATTACAACTGCCTAATCTGTCTGTTCCATGATTACCACATAAATGATTACCTGGAATGCTATATATTTTCAAATCCATTTACATAACACTTTGGTAGTTATGTAAGTCCACATTATGTAAACTGTTCTGTGTAGTTGTGTACCTGCAGTTTTCACTGCTTGGCCCATACTGTCCCACGCTAACAGCTTGAGAGGTTTGTATGTGCTACATTAGGTATAGAATAATTGTAGTCACTGTACTCACAACTGACACTGCACACCTGTAGAAGTATTTAGTTGCACGCTATGTAGTAATATTACCTGTGAGGTAACAAATTGTATATTTTTCTCTCTCTCCCTACCCCTTTTCTTCTTTAATTTATTATGGTTATTTATTATTATGATATAATATTAACATATTTTGTTACACTGTTTTACTGGCCTTATGGTTTAATTCATATTGGTTTGCTATTAACATACTTACCATTGTCTTACACATAATATACCATACTATGTATTTGGATTAATAAATATTATGTTCAGTTCTGTTAATACTGATATTGGTTTGGGTAATACTAACTTTAACTTATTGTTATAACTACTTTACTATAGTGTGTCAAGATCGGCTGGTTCCTTGTGCTCCATCTGTCTTGCCTCCTCAGGCCAAGGCACCGGGTCCCTGTATGTCTGGAACCCCTATGCTGCCCCTACACTACCTGCAGTGTTGGATAGTACCTCCCCACAGGACAGGGTCAATTCCCTCTCTGGGAGCGGTGGTGGAGACGGAGTTGTCACCTGTGATGAACTGCTGGGTTTGGTGCACAGGATCATTTACCATGAGTTTACATGATGCCTGCATCAGATGGAGAGCATGCTGGCCACCCTGGTGGGGCAGGCTCACCCCAGAGCCCAGCCTCCACCACTGCCACCCTTGGGGCAGTGATGGAGCAGTGTCGACAGTCCCATGGGTGGGGATGTGAGTCACACTGCTACCTTGTGGAGGCACATTGGACTGAAATTCCAAAACACCCTCCCCATCCAAGGTGTTTACCCCATCTTGTGTCACACACCAACCCTGTCTGTCTAGTCTGTCTGCAAAAGCTTACTCACCTACCCAACTTACCTCCCCCATACATACTTATGTCCATCCCCCAACATTCCACTCTCACCTTACAAACAAATGGGCACCTCTCCCCTGAAAATAAATTTTTGTCCCATACATAGCTCTCCATTTCGCACGTCTCCACTGAACACACATAAGTTGGTCCAATTGGCTTAACAACACAATTATGTTGTCCTCACCCCTCTGTCTGGGGGTTAGAGTCCATAGTCATCTACAAAGTCTGTCAAAGTGCACAGTTATTGCTGTACAAGAAATGTGTAGCTATGGTTCATTCCTACACCCTTCCTGCACACACCTACCTGCATTTCACTATGTTTTCTTCCTGCTTGCACCCCATTTCACCACTTTGCTATCTCCCCATTTTTTTTTTCTTTATATATTTTTAGCACAACGCTGCATGATTCGCCATGTCACACAGCTTCGCTAAGCTCAGCTAAATGGAACTATATTGATATGTGTTTTGAATAATAAATACATACAAAATAAACACCTGTCCCCTATTTTGAACCCACGACTATCACACCTATGGGGTGCTGCATTAACCTGACATGCCACACAGCTGTTAATTAAAACAGGTGGTTTAAGCAAAACACAGTAATTCCAGGTTACAGTCATTAAGTGTGTTTCGGCGGAGCTGCACAACACACTGTGTTGTGCAAACTTGCTTAAAGATTAATGCAAACATTGGGATTGTTCTTGGAGTCTGGTGCAAGAGTACACTACTAGAAAGCCAAACACACAAGAATGGATGTAAGTGAGGTCCCTAATAGCAGGTAAATGTCTCCTTTTCTCAGCAACATTTACAAATATACCTGCTTAGGCATTACTGGCAAAATACATGTACAACAGTGACCTTGTTGCAGGAATACATCCATATAAAGCCATGCACATAATGATGGCTGTAAAAATAGTCTGTCACACCCTGTACATGTGCACTTATATCTTGTAAATACACCTGTGTTAACAGTGATTCAGTAGCTCAGTCTGTTTAGTGCCTTGCAAGCAGTGCATTTTGCCACACACACAGTCCTGAGTTCAAAGCCAGTGGTGTGCAGCATTTAAATAACATTATTGTGAACCCACCAAATGATCACTGAGTCATGCACTCTTTATCCACACAATGCATTACAAATGAAATGTCTGTTTTTCATTGATGGAAGTCACAGGCCTACAGATGGGAACACACTTCACATATCCCTATAGCAAAGCTATAAGTGCGTAAAGTTTTACATCATGCATTGATATGCATTCACAGAGGGTTATAACTCAGGTAATGTAAATGAGACCCACTATTATCAGAGTGCAGTACACAATCCTTTCAAACTCACAGTGCAGATTAGCACAGCTGTACAACTAACATACACATATGCAGCCCTTGCTTGTAACAAGGAATGTCAGCATATGTGTTCCAAATGAGTGACATACTTTTACAAGTGGACTGACAGTTGGTCAAATGGTGGGCATAATGTTATATTTATCCCCTATGTTGCTCAAGGACACAACAAACATGTAGTCTAGTACTCTGTTAATGATACAATTGCCTAACATACTTACCTTAAACACATGCCTTAATTGGAGTGGAATGGATACCCTCACTCTGGTTGTTCCTCTACTACAAGGCTGCCACAGCTGCTACAGTTACACCTACATGTTGTTGTCCTCCAAAGTGTTCACACCCTCTGCCTAGGCCAATTATCTACAGCAGCAGCTGCAGCCTGTACCACACACATCTCTATGTAATAGTAGCTTCTACAGACCTACCCTCTGTAATGACATAGTCTCCTCACCCCAGTAATGTCCAGCACAACATACCAGAAAGGGCCTGTAATCTACATGGAGGCCTTATATCTTGTACAGTGGTTGCATGTCATTGGCTGATGATTGCAGGCAACACAGTAAATTTGCACTATTAGCATTTCAGAACCACTGATTGGTTAAGAGGCAATCACTTGCTAATCAGAAGCATGTTAAAAGGCAAACATGCTGGCTATGGGGAACCATTCTGTATGAGACTTTCTGCACACAAAACATGCTTTTGTAAAACCTTAAATATCACCACATATCAACAGCCAGTTTTGCACTCTAGCAGGAATGTAACCTTTTTGTTTACAACAGGATGCAGATGTGTGAATATACTTACAGGGAATAGGGGTTACAGCACTAAGCCTTTCTTATAACTGTGATAGTGATATGTCATTGATATCCAGGTTTGTTACACCTACAGAGGACATACAATACATCAAAGATGGAATGCTTTTTGTCAATGTGCCACACTGGTCTCTTAGTACTGTCCCTTTATAGTGGCTGCAATAGCACACTGCTATTTGTTTGGCACTGTTATTTTGACATATTATCAGGGGGGTTGCCCCTAGGGGACACAAGACAATAGACTCCACTGTTGGGTGTATGATCATACAGCAGTATCTGTCATGGCACACATGGGAATAGCTAACTATAGCTAGTATCTTAGTTGTATCCACACACTTAGTATGTTTGCACACCATTGAATATAACATGTGTGATCAAGCAGTGGATACTGCCAGCCATTCTGTTCTTGCTCTTCATAGTGTACTTACGTGTATGTGATCTTGACATGTATTCCCATTCTGTGGTCTTTCAGGACACATGTATCCAAGAAGCCGTGCACCTTTCACAGATGAGGAGAATGAGATTATATTTGAAGGCCTCTGGAAACACCATGAACTCCTACTATCCAGGGAAGGCAAAACAGGGAACAGTGGGCAGCACTGTGGGCCAACCTTGTCCTTGACAAGAATGCTACAGGTTACCAGAGCAGGACATATGAGCAGGTTTGACATGTCGCAATGGACATAATTAATGGCCTGCAGTAGAACAACCACTCTCAGCCCCTGAGGAATTCCTGGCAATCCTAGGCACACACGACAGCTCCAAGGCATCCATCACACCATATATCATGCATGTGGGTAACACAATTTCCATGGCAGAGGAGCATGCAGGAAAGCTTAATTTGATCACCATTGCAATACTGTAGCATTCAGTGTGTCAGGGTGTACACATACTCTTATGTATGTGTCAGGTCTGTGTTCTTTGAGGGGGAAGGGTTTAATTGCCGTTTGGGTCTCATCCTCAGATGTTGACCAATATAACAAATAACATAGTAGCTACTATAAATGTGAGACATATGGATGTACTACCTTGTTGTAGTGCAACATGCGGTGGTACTGACATTACTTCTCCCTCTACTTTTCACAGGTCCATCAGGTATTGGACAATGCTGTGGTCTTGCTGCTGGGAAGCATGACACTGTTTTGTTATAGATGTAGGTTTACAGCAATGTAATCCCTAAAGTATCACCCCGGACCTGCTGCCTGGAGTACTGTACTGTCAGCATGATTGCCAGCTGCACAGATATTTTATGACCGTACACGTTACAGTTATACATATGCCTTGTAGGCGTCAGCACACAGATAGATGCGACAGTAAGCCACATAAATTTGTGTACCTTATGTTGTATGATGTTTCAATGGCTATATACTTATACAATAAAAGGTGTGTCATGGATCAGTTTATGTTTCTGTTTCTGAATTTTCTTGGGGATATCTATGCATACACAGCAGCAGCAATAAAGTCATAGACATCACAGCACAGGATAGAATGTCAGCACAGAATAAATATGTCCTCAGCAAGGTACAGCACTATAGGTGCATGGCTCCATAAGTCCATATGTGTGTAACAGGCTAACAAGGACAATGGCGTAATTCAGCATACTCATGCATCCCTAATCTGTGAAAGGTCTGATACCCTTGATAAGTGTCACCAGGGTTCTGTGAGCTAACACATCTGCAAACAGTGGTGCTGGGGATGACCCATCTACAAATTTCCTGTGTCCAGTACAGACATTTGTCGGATAACAGCTATGATTGTCATGTTCTGCATCCCATGGTGTAATCTGAACATGTTGTGTGTCACAGCAGATGTGTGCTTCACATGCATGGGGGGCCTGTTACATATAAGGTGTGCTGTCTGTGTTACATACCTGTCTCTCCAGCATGTACAATTTATACCGCAGTGTAGGTCGGATAAGACATGTGTTAGTCCTGTTATGGCTGCATGGGAGGTACACAGTGGGATCTGATACCTCCCTGTATGGCAGCCATACACATCCCATGCAAAACATTTATTAGACAGACTACACATGTATGGACTTGACATGGACTCCATAGGACATGTTATCTTCAATGTGTATTGCTGTACCATGGAACCTGTGTGGCTACTACAGTTGTAAGAGATGCCTGTGCAGTGACATAGCAAGAGTGCCATTGTACGAGAGACTAAGATGGCCGTGGTCCTATAGACACTGCTGTTTCTAAGCTCTCTCAAAGCTAATACTAATCTCTAACTTCTAAGGTAGAGAAATATTTTTTTCAGCTCAAAATAACCAACCTGATGACTTACTCTACACATACAAGCTGTTCAACTACTTCAGACTGGAAGTAGTACTTGGAAAATAAGCCGATTACCTCGGATCCTGTGGGTTCCTCAGTACATGTGCTCTACTTGCTCTCTGCCATGTGCTTGCTACTGCTACAGTCTTCAGCCTAAAATAAACGCAAATAAGACAAAGATGCAGACTGATGCTGACACTATGGACACTCAAACTTCTAAAACTAAATTTTTACTGATTGCTTCTCCAGAAAAAGATACTTTACCCAAAAGACCCAGAATGGGTAAGCAGCAAGAATCTAGTAAAATTCCCAGTAAGAACAAAACTGAACTTTCAAACCTAGAGGAACTTAAAATAGCCCTACAACCTTTACAACTAGCTGTCCAAAACTTTTTGGACCAGTTAAAAACATTTGGAGAATCCATCAACCAAATTATAACCAGGGTTGAAAAAACAGAAGCTAAACTACTGGGCAATGAAGTCAAAATTAAAACACTACAGAAAGAATCTCCTTCAAATGCAAAATACATACAGGAATTATAGCAAAATATACTGTTCCTAGAAGCAAGATCCAGACATAACATTATCTTCAAGGGTTTGCTGGAAAGCGTGGATCAGTCTAGCTTGTTAAATACGATTCTCAACATTTTTGCCATACTACTAGATAACACAGCTGAAGCTAGACAAATAGTCATTGAGAGAGCCCACAGAGTTCTTCGCCCCTCTTTGGATTCTACAAGACCACGACTAGTCTATGTCAAACTTCTTAATTATCAATATGTTAGCAAAATACTTGCTTTGCCATAAAATAAATAAATAAACCTGGAATGGAGCTAAAATCTTTTTTAATCAAGACTTCTCACTACAAATTAAACAAGAAAGGCAGAAGCTATTCCCCTTCTGTGCTTACCTGATACAGAATCAAGCCAAGATTCAGATTCAGATGCAATATCCTCATACCGATTCTTTTCAACACTAAGGCTCCAAATATACAATCTCCAGTGTAAAAGAAGCTACGTCAGCCTTTCTCAATATATTTAAAATTGTTCCTGAACCTAATACACCAAAATACTGAATTTAATAACTGTTGGTTGCTTACATACTTCAGAAACATGAATCACTGCATTCCAACTTTATAATCAGTGATTTTAATGCTAAAATATCCATTCTAGCACTTCCTCCAGCAAAGCAACAGCTTTATTTATTTATTTATTAAATAGAATAATTTAAATTAAAACTTAACTAAATAAATAAATAAATAAATAATAATCAGTGATTTTAATGCTAAAATATCCATTCTAGCACTTACCCCAGCAAAGCAACAGCTTTATGGACATCCAAAGCGATTATTTCCATGTGGGAACCACTGATCTGCTCCATACCACAATCTCCATGATTCTACAGCCCTGGGAAGGTCCAAAAAAACACTTACTTTAAACTCTGACCTCCCTACCCAGACTGCAACACTCTCTTAAAGAGCTTCAGCCTTAAAAACGTGGTTTACAGAATGAAAAGTAAAATGATTTTTTCTGGCTCCTGTCTCACTTCTAAGTAAGGAATCACCCAAAAATGAGATTTTAGTGAGGAAATCTTCTCAAGAATAATTGATTCTGTTTTTTTTCCAGCATCCTTGGACTATCACTGCTGTTTTACTTGGTCTAGAACCAATACTGCTGATGCTTATGCACAGGACTTCATACCTACTCAGTATGTGACCATACAGCTAAGTACATACTATGTTGTTTGTTGCTAGTTTTCTTTAGCCTTTACAGGCTACATCCAGGATGTTAAGTTATACTGCTGTATTATATTTAACATGACTTAACCCTCTCAGTTTTTGTACTATCCTTATGCTACTATTACTACGGATTCCACTTATGTTAAACTAAGTCACTTCTCATAACTTTACTCTCAAGGTAATCCATGGTTAAATACACTGCCTTTCCTACAAATACATGGCTTTTGTATTATTATTTGTTTATCAGTGGCTCTCAACCTTTTCCATACAAAGGATACATTATCATGGGCAAGACGTACTCACAGCCCTTGACATATTCATATCATAGTGCCTTGATACTGTAAGAGGATGCTAAACACAGATATAATACACCTATCGTATTAAAATGATATGTTTCCTTCCTGCTTTTTGGGCATGGCCCATGAATGTGCTGCAGAACAATCATACACTCTATGTTCATGAAGGCTCAACCACTTACACTAAAAGGCTACTGACCTATAACAGTTCCTCTCCAAATGAACTGGGTCACTGCCAGAATTATACCTGTTATTATTACCTACCGTATGTTTTCTGCTTGATGCTATTTATTATTTTTTTTTTTATTTATTTATTGACATTTGTTAACTGGGTTAGTCCAACTGGGTTATTGTCCCATTTTCAGTGGAGACCCGAGGAGAAAAGCTCCAGCAAATACAATATATGATCACAGAACAAGAAAAAACAAGTATTACAAACAATAATAGCAAATAATAGAAATAAACATCTACCTGTGTAGAAATAAACAATCACATTTTTGGTTTCTTTGAAAAAGTTAAATTCTTAGTTACTGAACACAAGGGGAAAGTCAAGTCTGATAGTAGGATGTAATGAGAGAGATATGAGTGTGGTAGGAGGGGAGAGCTAAGTAGGGTCATAGCAGGGACAGGTTCTGGAATTGAGTAAATGTGTCTTCAGTTCTTTTTTAAATAGTGGAGTATGAGAGACTGAGCGTATATCAAGGGGAAGTTTATTCCAAGCTTGGGCCATGGAGTGCTTGTAGAGTTGCTTACCAACAGACTTGTTAGGGTGGTAGACATCAAGCAATTGCTGATTTGAGGTGCGGAGAGATCGAGAAGGGGTATAGATGGAAACAAGGAGAGATAGGTTTAAACAGCCTAGAGTGCAGCATGTGAAATTGGTAGAGATGAAGTAATTGTGGGAGTTCCAGCCATTGTAGAGACTTTAAGGCAATACAGTGGTGTGTGTTGTTAGGGCTGTTAGTGATGAATCTGGCTATTTTGTGGTAGGTTTGTTGAGGTTTTTTCAGGTTAGTGAGTCTAGACTCAGGAGTTAGGTATTTTCTGTTCCGATATAGGAGACCAAGTTTTTGATGGGTTTTCTTTATGCATTGCTGTATATGTTGATTGAATTTTAGTTCATCGTCAATGATAACTCCTAAGAGTTTAGTGTGGGTGTCAGGATGGATGGCTGTATTATCACAGGATTTAATGACAGAGGAAGATATATGTTGAGCAAGAGAATGGGGGAGGAAGAGAAAGAGTTTGTTTTTTTTGGGATTTAGGATTAGTAAGTTTTTTGAAAGCCATTGTTCTGTGGAGAGTAGAGCTTTTTGGGTTAGAGTGTGTAGGTCAGAGATGTTGTCGGCTGTACACATAATAGTGGAGTCATCAGCATATTGAGTGAGAGATGAATTATTGCAAGAGGTGAAGAGGTCATTAGTGAAGATATTGAATAAAAGGGGGCCTAAGATGGAACCTTGTGGAACCCCAGTAGAGATAGGCAGGAAAGGAGAATATGAGGAGGGCCATCTGACAGATTGTTGGCATCCAGATAAATAGCTAGTGAACCAGCTGAGGGTGGAGGAGGACAGGTGAAAGTTTGCAAGTTTAGATAGAAGTAAAGGATGGGATACAGTATCAAAAGCTTTGGAGAGGTCTAGAAAGAGACTGGAAGCAGGTTTATTATTGTCCAGGGATTCTGCAATGGTGTGGGCGAAGGAGAGTAGAGCAGTAGTAGTGCTATGATAGGGGCGGAAACCATGTTGAGTAGGGGTGAGTAAGTTGTGATTGAGAAGGTTGTTTAGAAGCTGAGTATGGATACATTTTTCTAGGATCTTAGATAGGGGGGATAGAATGGCAATAGGTCGATAGTTGGTAGGATCAGTAGAGTTGCCTCCCTTATGGAGAGGGGTGGTGTAGAAAGATTTCCAAAGAGTAGGAACAGTAGATTCTAGCATGGATCTATTAATTAATATAGTCACAGGGTAGGCAATAGAGTCAGCTGCAAGTTTGAGGAAGGTGGGATGTAATTTATCAGTAGAGAGAGAGAGCAGGGTTTGAGTTTGGGCAGTAGAGATTTGATGTAAAAAGTGGGAAGTGGCTGGGAGGAGAAAAAAAGTGTTATTGGGGCTGGGTGTTGGATCAGGTAAGGAGTAGAAGTTAGTTTGAGAGGGTAGGAGGTTCTGGATGGAGGAGATGGAGGGTTGGGAGGGTGGCCTAATGGTTAAGGTGTTTGCCTTACAAACACAAGGTACAGGGTTTGAGTCTCACAGGGGATAAATGGCTAGGCTTAAAATGGCTCGCAGGGGCAGTTAGCCTAGTACTAATCTATGAATCTATGAATCTATGAGATGAAGTGGGGATTTAGTAGGGTAGCTGTTTCCTCCGGAGTTGTTTGAGTAAGGGGAAGGGTTAGAGGGAGAGCCTGGGTAAAGGATGCTGTTTAGTGTAGACCAGAATTTACGGGGGTTAGATCTATATATATGCTGGCCTGAGCTATAAAATGATTTTTTGTCTTTCATTGTCTGTTTTTTGGCAAGATTACGTAGTTGTCTGTATTTGAGAAGATGAGGTGTTTGATTAGTTTTGATCCAGGCTTTCCAGGCACTGTCTCTTTGTTTCATGATGGTCTTAGTTTGTTTTGAAAGCCAGGGGGCATGATTAGATTTCACTCTGATCATTCTAGAGGGAGCAAGGGAGTCCAGGGTATTTAGGAAGATGCTATTAAAAGTGTCAACGGCATCATTCAGGGGAAGTTGTTTAAGGATGGAACAGTCAATGTTTTGCTGTAGTGAGTTAAATTGAGAAGAGGTAAATGAGGATAGTTTCTGACAATCTTTAAAGAGGTGGGGTTTAGGAGTGTGAGGGTCATATCTTAGGATAGTGGTAGGGAGATGGTCACTGAGGGAGTCTGGTAAGGTTTCTGGCTGGTGGTAATGTTGAGGGGAGTTAGTAAGAATCTATTAACTTGGTTTCTATAGTATAATTCGTATTAACTGGAAATTTGAACTGGATAGATGGTAAATGTATAATTTCTCTAGTATATATGTGCAATGTTTACAGTTTTTCTTTGCATGTTCTGCCAGGTACTGACAGTTGTGAAATGATAACAACTATACCTATTTCTTAGTTTAATTTTATGTTGAAATCATCATCATCATCATCATCAGGCCCCTTTTTCCCATTTTTCTACATGGGGTCAGGGTATTGTGTTAACTGTCGCCAACTCTCTCAATTCAGTGCCACACTCCTGCCTTCTTCAACACTCATGCCTGACTGTCACAGATCTTCTTTCACACAATCCATCCAGCTCTTTGCTGGACGTCCTCGCTTCTTCTTACCTTCTTCTTGTCTGTCCCAAATCTTCCTCACCAGATTGTCTTCTGCTTTTCTACACATATGCCCAAACTACCGTAATCTGTTCTCTTTGATCTTCTCTGCAATTGGAGCTACTTTGGCTTCTGCTCTTATGTCCTCATTTCTTCGTCTGTCCCACAGTGTGCATCCTACCACCTTTCTCAGGCACTTCATTTTCATCACCTCTAGCTTCCTCAACTGCTCTGCCTTTACTGCCCAGGTTTCTGTACAATACAGTAGTACTGGTCGCACCACTGTCTTGTACACCTTACTTTTCAGCTTCTTTGGCATTCTTCTGTCATAGACTACACCTGATGCTCTATGCCAGTTGGCTGCAGCTCCTCTGATTCTAGCTTTGATTACCCTTCTCCTCAACTACTCCTCCCAGATATTTGAAGCTGTTTTTCATCCCATGTGCCTTCAGATTTGCATTCCATTCTCCTATCCTTTGCTGAAGTTCTAGCTCAGAGTCTGCCTGTACTGTCACATCGTCTGCATACAGCAGCTTTGTTGATCCAGTGACTCCAACCTGTTTGCTAATGTACTCCATCACCAGTATGAACAGCAATGGGCTCAAAACTGAATCCTGATGTACATCCACTCCCACTGGGAACCCCTCTGTGAGGCCAAACACTTGTTGAAAATTTATGGTTATATTATACTGTTTATCTTGTTTATACATGGAGAAGTGTCTCCATGAAATGGAATAGAAGACTTTACTCAAATTACTTTCACACAGTTCAACATGGGTTGTGACATCTTTTGTGCCATACTTAAATATCCAGTTACACCTTATTTGAGACCAACCATAATTATGTCCAGCCTCTACTCTTTACCTTACCCCACCTAACACACTAAGAGCTAGAGATTTGCAGTTTAAATGTTAGGAAGATATGCTATCTATACTCTATAAGTATTATTTTTAACTTTGGGATTACATACTATTAGAGATGCAACACTTAGAAATGGCATGCTCATTAACCATCTCAATATTTATAAAGTTAGATCTCTACCACTTACATTCCTTATCTCTTCTGGGCTATGTAGGTTTGTGATTAGGCACAAGGTAATTGCAGGAAGAGACTTATGCCTATGTCCCTACAAACTAAGGTATCTACTGTCATGTTTCTCCCCTTTCTCTTTATCAATGTAACCAAAAATAATCCACCCCATGTGGATAATTGATTCACTTGGTCTTGAAATCTAAAGCCAACTTAACTCTAGTGCAGTAAACACATTTATTACCAGAACAATGGAACTCTACACTCAAGAAAAAATGGATTAAGTCTATCATAGCCTCAGGCAAGAATATGAATAGCTCAGGGGTAGCTATCATAGTAAAAGAGAACTTCCCCCAGGAAATCAAAAGCTATGACAGATACTGAAGGCAGATGGTGTTACATAACATTCTGCTGTCCACACTTAGACAAACCTATTCTCTTATTAAACTTGTATGCCCCTTGCACCAAACAGCATGAATTTATCATGACTATTTACAAAATCCACTCATCCTTCCCTAACCACTACTATATTCTAGGTGGAGAGAAGACTGGAATGCTATTCAAGATCCACTAACTGGCAGAACAAACACTAAAACCAAGCATAACAACCATGCTTCTTTAGCCATAATGGAATTCAAGAATGACTTCTATTTATTTGATCCCTGTATCTCTCAGTCCAATAAAACCCCCAATAATAAATTCACTTTTTACTCACACTGCCAGAAGATGTGGTCCAGGTTGGATTTTTTCCTTGTCTCTAATATCCTCCTCAATTATAACATTGTATTTCATACTGAACTCAGGTTCTTCTCGGACCAGTCTAAGATTACTCTAAATATTCACTGGTCCAAAGACCCAGCTATTAAAACTAGAGACCACAGCTGGGCACTTAACCCTAACTTATTAAACAACAATGAGATTCTACAGGAAGTTGAAGGTACCCCCAACCAAGCATTGACCTCTATCGAACACAACCAACTACCCTTTGAAATTTATTGGGCCACCATTAAATCCATGATCAGAGGCACTCTCATGAATAAAGCATCTTATTATTAAAAAGGTACTTCTTCCAAGAATCATCTATCAAAAATAAAATGAATAAGCTTGAGACCCAACTTCAATCAACTTTCAATCCTATATCTGAAAAAAAATTAATCCATCTACAGAAAAAGCTTTTGGACCTCAATAATAAAAACGTATTTTTCCACGAAATAAGGACTCTAACAAACTATTCAGAGTGGTCCCACCTGTCCTCAAAATTTCTTGCTAGATTAATCAACCAAAACAAACTCTCCCCAAGTGTGATGGAAATAACCTACCAAGGTAAGAGCTACCATAAAAACCAAGATATAAATGACATTTTTGAACAAATCTATAGAGATTCATATAGTTTACCCAACCGTCATTCAAATAAATCAGATATAGAAACTTTCTTGAACCAACTAGCATTCCCTAAACTTAGTCCTGAACAACAAACCATCCTTTCATCTCCCATTACCCAACAAGAAATTGCCATGGGTATCAACAAGCTTAAGCCCAATAAAGCCCCAGGTTCAGATGGCTTTACTGCAGAATTCTATAAAGCTTTTAGTCAAAAAATATCTACTTCCCTTCTCCACCTATTTACCTACATTACTCATAATGGAATAAAAGACGTACACTTAAATGTCTCCAAAATGATTTTCATCCCTTAATCCAGCTCAGATCTTAAAAACCCATGGAATTATAGTCCCATCACTCTTATTAACCTCAATATGAACATTTATGCTTCTATCCTAGCTAACAGAATTAAACCTATTGTCTCTACCATTATCTCTACTGAACAATCAGGGTTCACTCAGAATAGACAAACCTTTGACCACACTCTTCTCCTTGATGCCCTCTTAACCCTTTCTACCACTAATCACAACCCAATATATACTCTGGCTATTGATGCTTCTAAAGCCTTTGACAGACTGAATGTAGAATTCCTCCTATCTACTCTCCCTTGGTTCAACTTTCCTCCAGCTTTCATACAATTTATTAAAACTCTGTACTTCAGTGCCCACATTATCTTACAAATCAACAACCTTTCTTCTCAAATTGACATTAAAAATGGAGATAGACAAGAGTGTCCAATGTCGCCCCTACCTATTTAACCTGCTTGGCACCACATGCTGGTTGTCCTTTGTGCAACTAAGTATTACAGTTACTTCCAGCATGTTCCAAGAAGATAGTCATCCAAGTTGTGTGTACAGAGCTCAGACAAACATGTTAGGGAAGTATAATATGTATACCCTTTGAAGTTAAGGCGGGGGTTTTACATAGGTATTCTGCAGTTGGACACTACCCAAGCATTGTGTACTGGAAAGACACAATTACCATGTAAAAACTGTGGAAAGCAGGAGAGTCCAGACAATTACCAGTGCCTGACAACTACCAATGCTGGTCTCACCGACACCACTCTCACATAGGATACTATGCTCCAATACATTTTCTGTCATCGCACACAAAACCGCATGATGAAGCCCATGATGACAAGCAGGACACAGCCTGTTTGTTCATCCACATAGTTATCCCACATCATGAAAGGCTCTGTAGGTTTCACATACCCTTTTCCAAGTAGATGCCTTGATTAGCAATCTGGGCAGTCAGATGGCTTTTGCATGTGTTATCCATCTGTTCCAGAGTTAGTGGTATGTCACTAGGGAACTGACATGAGAGGGATTAGTACCACTGCAGTAGCACCACAATATAATGTACAATGTCCACTGAAATAGATGCCCAGTCTTGCTGTAACAATCAGCACATTGGCAGTGAGCCATCATAGGTGACACTGTCATAGCTCTTCATGCGTCCTGCCCTTCAACAAATTACTGGTGCATATCTGCATGATATGGCTGTGAGCCCTGCCCTACTGCAGCGGACTGGCCACCTTTGGCTAATGTATGTCCACCTGCCACATGTCCTAGGCATGTCATACTGTACAGTTGTGCACCCAACACACATGTCTGTGTTCCCATATAATGTCACACAACAACCAGTGTGCTGTCTAGGTGCTTGACAGGCATGGCACACTTGTGAGACCAATGTAATGTCAGCAAAGTTGAACAAGTCTGCTATGCATGTATGGGCATCCACATCTTCACTGCAAGGTGTGGTTACAAACACTGTATATCAGGTTATCAACCCCAAGGGTATGACAGCATGACTTTACCTTTGCAGGACCTGCTGCTGAGGTGTTGGGAGTGTCCCCATCCCTCTACTCCTATGACACACAGGCACAATATGTGACAGATGTGACAGCATTTCAAATGTTGCTGCCATGGTGTCTCCAACAGCAGTCATTACATATGGCAATGAGCATCATGCCAACATGCACAGCTCACATCCTGCACCACTTACACCCACATCACACACATCTGCATGTGTGCAGCTCCTTACCAGACACGTTGCCAAACAGACACCTCAGAATATCCTGCCTCTAGAGTGCACAGTACACATAATACTGCATGCATCACTCTGTCACCAGTCAAACACCCGAGGTAAACACAAAATAACACCTCTTAGTCAGAGTAGATTATATTGTGAGACACAAATATGTTTGTGTCAAGTGGCTACATATGGGAAAGATCACAGATAGCTGCCTGTGGGTTGACACAATAGGCCTTACCACAGATTGCCACAAATCAAGGGATATCAGTTAACATAATGCTGACATCTTAGTTTCTGCAGGTGTGTATGACTAGGTACATATGTCACTGGCCTGTATGTAGACAAATGACTGTGCTTAGCCAGTCTGTGTCTGTTGCGGGTATGCACGTATCTTTCAGCTGCAGTTGACACTTACCTGGGATGATGGCTCCATACATACAGAAATTTATGGAAGTCAATAATTGTCTTAGCATGTGGTGTCATTGTTAGGGGATCTACTGCATGTCTGCCTAGGATGCCTTGCTCAACAGACATCAATGCTTCACTAGTGATGGTGTTCATCTCTCACCCCTGAGATTTGGAGTAATTGCCATGGCTACTGACACCCCCACAATGCATCTTAGATGCACTGTTCAGGGAAAAGTTGGCAATGAGAACACCATCTTTATACAACATTGTGGTTATGCTGCTATACAGTGGGTTTGGCAACACTGAACCTCACTCTGTGGAATATGTCTCCACTTTGGATTATGCAGTCATGTCTGCAGTCAAGGACATCTGGTTCAATGCTGTGGGCAGCACCACAGCCATACCAGACTACATGTCCATCCAGATCTTCACACCTCAAAATGACAGTGTTCAAGGTAATGCAGATGGTGTATGCATCCTCATTAAGGATAGATGCACATCCAGATTTTGTGAAGCACCGTGATTTCCCAGATACAGTGCAGGTGCCATTCAGTACTGGAAGGGCACATACTCAAGCAATAGTTGGGTACAGGAACAGCTCCATCTATCCAGCCTCCCATTGTGCGTATTTGTATGTACATGTATCTATCAAGATATATCATTACACCATGTTGTGGGGTGTCATTAAGTGACCACCAACTGTGTTGCTTAGTCATGCTGCAGTTCACTTGCCCAAAGATTAGTCTACGTCCTTAACTACAATGCCCTGGAGCAGTGCCGTGACATCCCCCCAACTGCATCATGTGTTTACCAATATGGGTGGCCGCTGCAGCCCCCTCAATGTGAGGTCCTCCCTGATTGGATCTGACCACAGATCAGTGTCATTAAAACTACTAGCACTAACCCGCCCCTGCAGACAATACAGATATATATTTCAACAAAGCCATTTATTACCTCCTGTGGAATGGTTGCATAGCTTGACTGCACCTCCCCCATCTGATGGGATGGCAAATATGCAGAGTTGTACACCCATGCATTATAGCAGCAGTATTATAGCTGCATGAACTCAGATGTACCTGATAGGAGGAACACAGGCTATTCATGGCGTAGCAGATCTGCCTGATGGACAATTGCCATTCTCAGGCTGTACAATAGGAGGTGGCTATTGCTGTGTGACAGTTTGGTGAGGGTCTCCCCCAAAAAATGGTGACACAACCTCCTCAGCTACAACAATCACATATTGTTGTGATGTGTAGACACAGTAAGTGACAAAAGTAGCCACACACACAAAGCAGAACCACAACGCACAGTGTAGTTACATGTGAAATCTCAAAGTACAGGCCCAGATTGTCTGTGAACCCATACTTAATGATGCCACATAGAATGGGTCTGTACCCATAGCTAACCTGTAGTCCTACATGTTTCTCATCAACTTCACTCCCCTGTACCCACCGTATGTGACACATGACATTCCTTCAACCTGTCCCATGACTTCCATATCTACAGAGCAGGTTGTAAATAACCTCTCTGTGGAGGATACACAGCATCTATCGGACATGCTAATATCCCAGGGTGCATCCTACATGGGATGTTTCATGGATTACTAACATCATTGAGAACATCTTACAATCATACTGAAACCACTGGCTGGACCCCAGCTGACTGGACAACAGTAAATGTTATACCCTTGCACAGAGGTGGTGCATGCACTGACCACCAGAACTATGGACCTCTTTGCCTCAGTATCCATATCTGTATGGCAGTAGAGGCAATCATCATGGAGCTGATCAGCACACATATATGTGATCTACACACAGTTGACTGTACACAGTTTGGATGTCTGACAGGGGGATCATGACTATTAAATGTGGTGTACATTTCTGAGGCAGTCACCAAGGACCTGGGTGAGGGGACATCAGGGCATACAACTCCCTGGACAGAGCCAAGCCATTTGACTATATCCCCCAGTCAGACATTGTTTACAAAGCACCCACTTAGGCATCCAAGGTACTATTATTGTAGGGGTCACTCAGTCGCCCATTGGTGGCACACATACTTAACATAGGGACATCCACCTCCAATAGCTGATCTGTAAGCAGAGGTGTTCAACAAGCTCAGTCCTGGGTCCTCTACTGCTTGGAATCCATTTAACCATGATACAAGCAAATACTGACTGTGGTTAATGTTGGCTGATGCCTGCAAAGTGTGAGCACTCATGGAGTCTGTGAGTTATGTCAATATCCTACAAGAGGATGCCTCTTGACCTAGTAATGGCCATAAACTCCATGCAAATATATATGCAGTATCATTTCCATTGTGACAAAGGGAAATACTGCCAGCCCAGCTATCTTGAATTTTGTAAATAATTCTATGTCATTTGTGAATATTGATGTTATTTATCCAGAAATGTGTGTAAAGTATTGAGCTAAAATGTAACCACAGCATGCTCTATTGGAATAGAACAGGAATGTACCTGCACTATTGTGACTGTTTAGGCATATATGTTTAATGGAACCTGGAACACCAGAGGTTAACTTGAAAAAATTCTGAGAAGCTAGTTGAAATTAATTTTTTTTTATAATTACTGGGCTATAAACAAGAGATGTTATCAATTAATTTCAGTGCAATAGGAGACACAATTTCTAGAGCTTGTAGGTTTTTGTATTGTCCTGGAAGAGACATAATTGCTTTTATTGAGATGTGGAAGTGTTTTATTACTTTATGGCTTCCAGCAGCTGCACAGCTCTGAGCAGAAGCCTATGTCTATTTATTTTCACAAATAGATGTCAAATGTTACAATGGGGGTTTAGCTTGGGAACTAAAGTCAAGTGACAAAAAGTGATGTCATCCAAGCTAACCCAGCAGTAATATTTGATATTAATTTAAGAATTCTCTGAGACAGAGAGAAGGGGCATTTTATATTTTGTCTTTGACCTAACAATATCAGCTGGAAACATCCACTCACCTCTGCACTTGCCTTGCTGTAAGTAAGTTTTTAGGGCATAGTAACTCTTTTAGATTCAGATAGGACTATAGTAAAGTGTAGCTTAGATGCTTTCTTTATTTATTTGTGACTGTCCTGCAATGTTGTTTTAAATATTTCCTGTGATTTTAAACTCTGATGTAACTGATTACTTACTGAGTATTGTCTTGTTCTTTTATTAGTTATTATTAAATATATTTAACCATTTTAATTGTGGCTGTTCTGTTTAGAGATATTTAAGCTCTTAGAGTACTTGCATATCTATTTGGTGACACTGTACAGGCCACTCCTAAATTGCCTTGCTCCTGGTCAGACTACTATTTGGATTAATAGTAACATTACACAGCAGGATTGGACACCCTTTGCTAAGGGCCTTAAAGTAGCTGATAAGAGTTGGACGGTGGTGGTGAAAACCTTATAGTCTGGGCAGCAGGGTGCATAGCTAGTAAACCTGTGCCAGCCTTTTCCAGGTGTGTGTGTGTGTGTGTGTGTGTGTGTGTGTGTGTGTGTGTGTGTGTGTGTGTGTGTGTGTGTGTGTGTGTGTGTGTGTGTGTGTGTTTGTATATAAATCAAATCTCAAGAAGTGTGAGTGTTAGCTACTTGAGCAGGGACACAAAGCACTGGTTGAACAGAAAGGGCACTGAAAATCTTGGTTTGGCCACTCAGCTGAGATCTCAACCCTATAGATGTGCCAGTGGAGAGTCTTATCAGGTTTCTGGAAATAGAGGGAGAAACAAGCCCCGGGCTGACTGTGATCTCTTTGTGCTCTTAAGGGAAATAGCACTTTACTGTGTGTGTACTTGTCATCCTCCCAGTGTGTATGTTCCTAACTGTTGCCAGTGATAAGGATTGAGGCTCCTTGATTACTGGGCCAGTGCAGGGCCATCACATCCATCACCTATGTACCTGGTAAGTAGGACATCAGTCACAACATGTGATGGACATACTCAGTGGTGAAAGAACTGGACACGCAAACCTGGCCACACAGGTTTACATCTAATAGGTTCATAGGTTCATAGGTTGGTACTAGGCTATCAGCACTAGGGCCTATACAAGCCTAGCCATAACAATTCCCTGGCTATTTCTTCCCACACTATTTACTTCCCTGGACCCCTGTCTAGCAGGGTGACTGACGTGATCCCTGGGGTGAATTTCCTTTCTCCCATCCAATCATCAAGGTTCCTTCTGAAGAGGACCAAAGAGGCACTTTGCTTGACATGTATGGGCAATCTATTCCAGAGTCTGGAGAGTCTCTGGGTCAGGAACCTATCCCTCCAGCATGTTTTGCTTATTGTGATGACAAGGTTTAGATCCCTGGAGCGTGTGGCTCTGAGGGATTGGGATTTCTTTAAGTGTAGCATGTCCAACAGCTCTGGGTTTGACATGGCCTTGTATGTTAAGCAAAGATCGCCTCTGAGTAGACGATATGCGACAGAGTATAGCTGGAGTTTTTTAAGACGGTCAGCATAGGGCATCTGCTTTAGGCCTGTGATTCTTTTAGTGAGGTATTTCTGTGGCCTTTCCAGTTGGTGCAGATGTCTTGAGAGGTACATACCAAACAGGGCATTGTATTCTATAATGGGTCTAATGAGGGATGAGTACAGTGGGACAATGACCTCCTTTTTTCTGGATGAAAAGCCCTTAGTGATGAGGTGTGCCATATAGAAGGATTTCCTGACTGTTGTGGCAATGTGGTTATCGAAGGTGAGACCACTGTCCACCTGTGTCCCTAAGTCTCTTATCAAACTTTCGGAGTTTAGTGTACTGCCACCTATATGGTAATTCACGGATACATGTTTTTTCCCAAAGGGAATAACTATACATTTCTTGGCATTGAGCTTGAGCCCATGGCTCTGGCACCAAGCATCTGTTTCTGTAAGGCCCTTTTGTAGAGTATCCACATCATTTGGGGATTCAATAATGGCTCCCAGTTTGCAGTCATCTGCAAACTTTGTTATCCAGAGTCCCTTAGTGTTGGCTTGTACTTCAGAGAAGTAGATGCCAAACAAGAGCGTTCCCAGGACTGAACCCTGAGGTACTCCACTTGTCACTTGTCTGGAGCTGGATTTGGAGTCTGCTACTTTTTCAGTGTGGGTTCTATCAGTAAGCCAGTTAGCAACCCATTGGGTGACGTAGGGATTAATGCCCAGCTTAGTAAGTTTATCTATGATTCCAGAGTGGGGGATGGTGTCAAAGGCCTTGGCAAGGTCTAGATAGGCTGTGTGGACCACCTTATCCTTGTCCATGGCTCTGGAGACTGATTCGAAAAAGTCAATCAAGTTCAGGAGACAAGATCGGCCCTTCACGAACCCAAACTGGGTGGGGTCCAGTGTTTGAATGTTGCCAATGTCTTTGTTTATAAGTTCCATGATAATACGCTCCATGGCCTTGCAGATAAGGCTTGTCAGACTGATGGGATGGTAGTTTCCGGGATCCAAGGTGGATCCCCCCTTGTGTAGTGGGATAACTGTAGCTGTGCACCACTCAGTGGGCATGAAACCTGAGATGAGGCTATGATTAAACATGACACTTAGGTGAGGTGCCAGTTCATATTGTAGTTCATGTAGTACACAGCCCGGGATGTCATCTGGTCCCATGGATGCTGTATTCTTAGCTTTGGAGAGTACGTTTTTTTACCTGTGTGGCCGTTATTACCAGAATTTGGCAATCTTCCCGTATTGAAATGGGCCATTTAGGAGGTGAGAGGGGGGTGAAGTTGGCACTGAATTGATCTGACAGGATATTGGCAATATCCATGGGATCAGTATATTTAATGCCATTCTGTTTTAGCTCAGAGCAGATCTGAGCATTGCCATTTAGATTCTTGACATAGTTATAGAATGCCTTGTTGTTGTCTTTGGAATCTTTAGCAATTTTATTTTTATAACTAGCTTTGGAGGATTTTATGAGGGATCTCAGTTTCTTACTGAGGCTGGTAAGGAAGTTTTTTGCATCCTGGGATTTTCCTCTTTTCTGCAACAGTTTCTTCCTTTTGTTGTAAAGTTTGTTTATGGCAGGGGACCACCAGATTGGCTTCTTTTTTTTGGATGAGAGCATCTTGGTTCTATTTGGAATGGCACGATTTCTGCATGAGTGGATGTGCTCATACAGTGCCTTAGTGTAGGATTCAGCAGTTGAACTTTCAGCTCCCGTCTGCATGGGTGTCATGAAGTTTGTCACTTCTGACTTGAGTAGCATGAAGTTGGCTTTGGAGAAGCTTTTAATGGAGGTTTCCTTACTGGGGGGGTGGGGGTGGGATGTGGATGTTAAGGGTTATTAGCTTATGGTCAGACGTGACTAATGAGGGGGTGACCATAGGTGTGGAGCATCGATTTCCCATGTTGGTAATTACCAGGTCTAGGATATTGGAGCCCCTGGTGGGACTATGGAATAGTTGATCCAGGGCGTTGGAATTTATAAATTCCAAGAACCGTTGGGCAAAGGTGTTGGTACATGAGTAGCTTTCCCAGTTAATGGCAGGGTAGTTAAAATCACCCAGTATTAGGGTGTTTGGTTCTATCTTAATATTTTCCAGTATGTGTAGAAAGGTGTAGTGAGAATCTTGGGGTATGGTGGGGGATCTGTAGCAAGCTACAATTTGTATTGAAGTCTTACCTAGTGTTAGTTGCACCTGGAGAATTTCAGACGCATTGTGTTGGGCAACTAGCCTGGTGGTGTGAATATCCTTGGTGAATATTGACACTCCTCCACCTTTAGTGTTTCGGTCCTACTTTGGTGGCCAAAAAGTGTGGTAAGAGTTGTAGCCTGGTATTGCAGGGGTGCTCTCTGGAGCCTTGAACCAGGTCTCAGTTACTGTACAGATATCGATGTTCTCCATTTTTAGGAGTGCCTCGAGAGAGTGCATTTTGAGGTTTAGACTTCTAGCATTGAGTAGCATTACCTTCAGATTTTGCATGCTTGTACCTGTTACAGTGGTGGTTTTGTCCTTTGAACTTTGCCTAAAAAAGGCACTATAGGGGTGGCAAGAGCCTTAGCCAGTAACCTGAATCCCAGAGGCGACAGGTGCAGACCATCTCTGGCAAAGCATCGTGGTCTGTCAATCATATCATCCCAGGCAGACAGATACTGGATCCCCTTTGAAAGACACCAGAAGCTTAGCCAATTGTTGAAGTCAATCATTTTGTCCTTATATTGTGGTATCATTCTGGGCGAAGGCAGGATGCTACTCAGGGCTAGGATCATATCTGCCTGGGCCACATGATCCGAGAGCTCTTCCATATCTCTTTTCATGTAGTCCAGGGAGGTACGTCTCAAGTCATTCACTCCAACATGGACAATGACAGAGTCATATTTGTACTTGTTGTGGAGTGACTTGAGTGCATGCGTTATGTGGCGGATCCTGGCACCTGACAGGCAGCTGACTGTAATTTTCTCCTTGTTCAACCTGGTGAGAGGGACATCAGTGTGCCGGACTTTAGAGTCACCTATGACTCTATAGTGTGCCGGAGATCACCATGCCTCCCCAGTGGTATGACAGGAATCATGTTTCATAGCTGAGGGCACAATCATTCATAACTGACATACACAACTTCCATGTACTATTCCCTCATCATGCCAATATCTGAGTGCAATGGCCATTTTGAAATGGACCTTTCCAAGCAGTACTGATGCTTGCACACAACAATATGGTCCATCACAAGGGAACTTCACATCTTCAGCATGTGTTCAATTGGGATCATCTGAAATGAGTGTCATTGTAGTCTGTGGCATATAGACTACTCAGAGGTGATCTCTGCCTTGCATATGGGACAATGTGTGACTGTGTTTGATTGTAAATGCTGCATATATGTAGGTGGCATTGAACATGTATTAAACACTGTAAGGACAATAACCTAGTATGTGATGTTAATAATACATGCTGGTGGGAGAGATTTGTCTAGCAAACTTTAACCCACCTTAGCAAAATAACCTCGTCTAATGGCAAACAGAGCACCTCAGTGCACCTCAGCACATGCCGTCTGTATGACTGGCTGGGTGACCATCATTTCACCTTAGGGCTTCTGTCTGTATCCATCTTGGACTGGGGCAATATGTGCTGATAATGTAAATAAGGGTATACAGTTGTCTGTGATTGTGATGACTGTATGGTCATTATGCTTGTGAAGTTCAAATGTACTATGGTTCAATATGCTGATGTAAACTGCCCTAACAGCCACACACACAAACATAGCTTCATTGAGGATAGCACTACTTCCAGTTACTGCTTACAGGACACGGCATGGCACACATATAGTGTAAGTTGGCTGTATGTAGATTACAACACTTACCTATGTAATGGTACACAGTACAGATCACAGTGCGTGATGCATACAACATGCCTCATGTCAGATAGTACTGTCTATTTAGGACATATGCTTGATGACATCAGCAGGCCAACTTGTGGTCAGACATTTGGAGGGCCACATCATCTGCTACAAACAAAATTCTGCAAAATCCTACCTCTTTGTAAGTTATTGAGGTGATAATATTTATGCCATATGGACATGCACACACACACACACACACACACACACACACACACACACACACACACACACACACACACACACACACACAAGTGCCCTGCAGTGAGATTAGGACCCCTACCTATCTAGTCATACTCACTACAGATAGCAGTATTTATCACATGTGCCACAGCTGAAGTGGAATGTTACAATTGCAGTTGGTAGTCTTAAGGTAGATGACATCATCAGGCCTTGTAGAAGAGGGCAGTTTGGAAGCCAGAAGCAACTTACAGGGCCAAAAAAGGCATAACCATTGCAGTTTGATAGCCAATGAGAGTTTCTCAGTTGTTTGGCAGGGGGATGCACACACACACACACACACACACACACACACACACACACACACACACACACACACACACACACACACACACACACACACACACACACACACACACACTCACACACACACACACACCAACTGGCCTGCAGTGAGATTAAAACCCCTACCAATTAAGTGTTATAGACTATAGATCACAGTAGTTATTATATGCACTACATTTTAAGTCAGATGCTACAATGGGAGCTGGTAGTCTTAAGGTAGATGACTTCATCAGCCCTTGAAGAAGTGGGCAGTTTGGAAGCCAGTAGCAACTTACAGGGTCAAAAAGTTCATAACCATTGCAGTTTGATAACCAATGAGTTTCTCATTTGTTTGGCAGGGGGATACACAAACAGCAAAT
The DNA here is from genome assembly GCF_019279795.1 of Protopterus annectens. Classification (NCBI taxonomy): domain Eukaryota; kingdom Metazoa; phylum Chordata; order Ceratodontiformes; family Protopteridae; genus Protopterus; species Protopterus annectens. The sequence goes on from NC_056731.1 coordinate 1,170,181,356, forward strand.
GGCCTTCAGTGAGATTTGAACCCATACCTATCTACTCTTATACACTATAGATCACAGCAGTTATAGTATGCAGCATAGCTTAAGTTAGATGCTACAATGGGAGCTGGTAGTCTTAAGTTAGATGACATCATCAGGCCTTGTAGAAGAGGGCAGTTTGGAAGCCAGCAGCAACTTACAGGGATAAAAAGTGCATAACGATTACATTTTGATAGCCAATGAGCATTTCTCAGTTGTTTGGCAGTGGGACACATACACACACAGCAATTGGCTTGCAGTGAGATTGGAACCCCTACATATCCTGGTCTTACACACTATAGATCACAGTATTTATCACACGTGCCACAGCTGATGTCTGTTTTATGTGTGATTGCAGACAAACTACTTGTGGATTACACAAACTAGGCTTGTGTTGAACAGCATCTGTGATTTGCAGAGTGATATTGCTTCATACTGCTATCTGCATCTAGTATCCTAGCAGTGAGATAATTGGTATTATCCTAGCTATGTGTCTACATTGGGTCTATATTATGATGTCAAAAGATGAGTTTACAGAACACGTCTTTATCAACATGTAAATAACCTTTTGAAATGCCAAACAGACACTTCAGTTAATTTTTTTCCCAGGAGAAAAAATCGCTTGGCCGTCATCGGGGATTTGTCCTTTTCCCCACTGTAGTGGAATCTCAGAGTTGGTATATTTAGTTAGGGGATTGTGGGGCCTCAGCCTCCCACATTGGGGGTGTGGGTGGTGAAGACCCCCATTATATAGGGTTTGAAAGTTTGGTTTGTTTGCATACGGCTGAGCGATTTTTATTCCCCTGAGAAAAAATTCACTGAAGTAGACATTTGGCATTTGAAAAGGTCGATATTTACGTGTCGATTAAGACGTGTTTGGTGAACATGTCTTTTAACATTGTAATATAGACCTATCTACAGTTACCAGTTTGGCCATATGTGGCTGCTTGCACTTGGATGGGCAAACCTATGGACAGGAACAATGTGCCTTGTCCATGTATGCGTAGACAACATTATACATTACACCACCTGTTCACATGTCACTTTCTATGTGGTGAAACCCAGCAGGCACAGGGGTCTGTAGGTAAGTGCATTATGTACTGTTGAGCGCTTACTTTGGATCCTTTGAGCAACATTATAGGTGCGTGATAGAGCAGCTTTTCTCACCAGTATTAAGGTATGTAGGACAATACAGACATCCACACACATATTTCTGTATATAACAGGGATGTATATATAAATGTAGCTGTGTGTATATGATATGTATATGTGTTATGTAGATTTATGGGGAGAGACTGAGATGTATTTTTTATATGTATATAGCTATATATATGGGTATACATCTATTTGAGAATATATAGAGATACATATACTATGTATGTGAGAGAGAGAGACAGTGACAGACAGATATGTATACATATATGTATGCATGTATGTATTGACATCTCTATACGTAACAGGTCATTTTGATCAAGGGGCAATAGGATTGCACTCAGTTTAACTAAGTGCATGGGCATGCCCAGTGGGACTGTCAGTACTTATAAAATTACTCCAGGCCACATCTACCTGCACTCCAGTCTGGGATTTTGTGTGTTACAGACACTGACACTTGTCCCTGTTTCTGCAGTACTGCACTTCACTCAAAATGTCCATGACATTCTCCAGTTGTTTGATGTAATTAATATGTGACAGAGGTTCATAATGTTACACCACACACAAACGAACAGTCTGTGACAACATCAACATAATACCTCACATGCAAAAGATGAGGACAACTCCAGATTTGAACCATCAACAGGGTCACCCATACTTACTTCTCTAATCCAACCGAGCCACTCAAGTTGCCATCCAGGAAGAAGTCACTCATCACACAATCAAAAACATACATATGTACGTTGTTATTCCTGCATTTAGTGAGACATACAATGTGTGCTCAATTTCTTTGTTACTGCCCTGAGTTTGCCTGGACTGCTGATATGCTATTGATGACCTACTGTTAAAGCAGTTATATGGGGCTACTGCTGTGTTGGGAGTGGGGGGAAAAATACCACATGCTCTGCTGGGATATACAGTAGTCTGTCATGTGACCCCACTATTTAACATCTGCCTTGACTGATGTAGTACATATTCCAACCATGAGACCTAGTGAATATTAAAGAACATATACTAGTGGACTGAGTAACTGTAGTCCAATGTGTATGTTACTTGTGTCCAAATAGTCCACTATATTTACTTGCATAAATGCAGCAAATCCATGCATACAATAGCATATTATAATAATCCTTACAAGCAGTGTGTAGGTTAGGGCCTTACCTTGCAAACACAGCATTTGACAGAACTGTAGTTCAGGGCTGACTCTGTTTGATGCAAGCAGTACACAGCCAATACATGGATAGGTACAGGTTGTGTGGGTTGCCTGGCATCAGTTTTACTATATATATGTGAGTAGGAGTAAGGTGTCAGTCCCTAGGGCCCTAGGTTGTCAGTTAATGTGCTATGTGTTGTCTCTTAGCCAAAGCTAGGGCATACTGGGCATGCCCACACCTGACTACAGGGACATCATCAGGGGTTCCTCTTCTGAGTCCTCCTGTGACTGTGGCTGTGGTAACCTAGGCCCTGCTGGGGGGCTGTGTATCCCTTCCCTTTGCTGATCCTGTTGCAGCTGTTTCTACAGGATCATATTGTGTAGCATAGCACATACTGTGAACATATTGTGCACATGTGGTTGGAGAATACTGCAGGGCTCCACCAGATATGTCAAGGCACTGGAACCATGACTTCAGAAGCCCAAACACATGCTCTGTGATGTTCTTAGTTTGTGTGTGTGCCTCACTATAGTGTTCTTCCATAGGTGTCTGTGTGCATTTATGATGGGTGTCATCATCCATGGTTCCAGTGCATAGCCAGCATCCCCCAGTAAATGGCTGTGTCGGATGTCCCCCCTAGCAAACATCTGGTACAGCTGTGATGCATGCCAGATATGGGAGTCATGATAACTGCCAGGGCTGCCAGTACACACATTTAGGATAATCCCCTGGGCATTGCAAATAAATTGGCAGTTGATAGAGTGGTACCCCTTGCAGTTGACATAGATTCTAGCCTCCTCACCAGGTGGTGCCTTGATGTGTACATGAGTGCAGTCTATTGCACCCAGTACTTCAGGGTAGCGTGCTATATAGTAGAAGTGTTGCATATTGCTGGCTCTCACCTCAGCAGTGAGGGGAAAAGAAATATGCTTACTGGCATGTGGTAGCATAGCATCCAGAAACTCGTGCAGTACCCTGGATGCTGATGCCTGTGAGACCCCCAGCATGTCCCCAGTTGGTCTTTGGAAAGTACCTGTAGCTAGTATCCTAAAGGCTATGCATACCTTTGTTTCCACTGGGATGGATTCCCTTCTGTTGGCTCTGGGTCTGAGTTGAGGTTGGCAGAGCTCAGTGAGTTTTTGCTGTATGTCCCTGTCCACCCTGTAGCACTCTGCAATCTCCAGCTCATGTAGCTCCTGGAAGATTACCTTGAGCCTGAACACTCTTCTCTTTCTCTGCCTAGGCCTATTGTCACCAGCAGCAGCAACATTGACTTCAACATCTAGCACATACACATATAGCAGACGTGCAGCAGCCCTTAGCATTCTCTCAGTTAAAATTTCCAAGTCTGTACTGCAATGGTCCAGAGTATTGGAGAAAAAAACAGAATGTAGGGTGTATGCATACCTTATAGAGTTCTGCTGTAGGTGCAGAATGTATGATTGGCTAACTATGATGCATTCCACCTGCCTACAATATAATTAACATCATTTATTGGCCCCATT
>NC_056731.1:1170190181-1170272681 GCF_019279795.1 Protopterus annectens
ACTCACTGGCTCCTGATAGAAAACTCCTGCTTTTCTTTTTCCTCTAACTTATTTAGACAGCTTCTGTCATATAATCTGGTCCAATGAGATCAGTGCTCTAGCTCAGTTAACAAATTGTATAAATGTAAATTAATTAAATGAAGGATTAAAAAGGAAATATGGTGACATTTATGAAATAAGAAAGAACATAGGAAAAATAAATTATGGAAAATAAAGCTGAATGAAATATTGGGAGAAAAAAAAAGGTTGGTATAAGAAAGGAATGGAAAACATATGTTAAATTGACAGTTAAGGAATTACTGAGAAGGTTTAAATTTTTTTGAGCAATTAGATTTTAAGGATTTATTATTGGACAAGATACCAGTAAAGGCAGAGGTGAAGTACAAAATGAAGGAGGAAAGGTTTTGTAATTTTTTATGGTGTTTAAGAGACAATGGAAGATCTTTTCTTAAATATATAAGGAATGACAGGTTCTGGATATTAATTAAAACTATATTTGGTCAGGACTGTTTTCGAGCTATGTATTAAACATGACAGATTGTTGGAAATATAGATGCAGTAGTTTAAAGAATTAGAAGTTTGTGATAAAAGATTACTTCTGCCAGTATGGAAGTGTAAAAAAGGAGATGTAGGGAATTATTATACAATAATGCTTCAAAGGATGAAGAAGTAATAGATGTGGCACAAATCTGGTTGTGGTAGAAGAGGTGGTAGTGAGGCTTGATAGTGCAATATAAAGTGCATAATAAATGTTCTGTTTATTGTAGAAATAAGTGAATATATGAAAACATGCAGTGTAGCATGAACTACTGCAACAATAAAGAAATGCTTTTTATATTAATGACAAAATTATTTACATTCACTTGATCTGGGCAGTTGGGACCTCAGTTTAATGACTCATTGAAGAATGGCTCAGTCTGAAAGGCAGCACTGTCACATTCTGTACTGAAGTATCAGTAATGAAAAATTAAGCCAAACAGCTATGGGGGTGGGGGTGGGTGGGGGGAATTGAAGCCATAGCAAAGGTGAATGCATTGCTTGTTGAGCTACTGGCAGAATGCTACATTATTAGTTAGACCAAGTTTTCAAGAAAACTTATAAGACCAGCTATGAGTTTAATACTTTACATTTGAATAAACTGATGTTTTGTAAATTGGTTGTTTTAAAAGGTGTAGAAAGGTAACTTTACATTGACAGAAGGGACAGACTGCTGTGGTAGAAGAACTGATGTCAATGTGTATATAGCTATATGTGCATGGATGACCTGGGCTGTGGTGGAGAGGAATAGCTAGGCTGTATGTGTCAATATCAATTCCATGTTGCAAAGACTTGATAAAAGGGCTTACAATGGGGGATTCTCAAGAATTTTGCAAGGTGCCAAATAAACTACATAACTGTATCTTAACAGTTGCATTCTATGAATGAAATTAAGAGTGACAGCAATGACATTTAACTGCTGCATTTGAGTAAAGTGCCATTATAGTACAAGTATTTACGATTTTTTTAATTTAATAGTGATTTCTACATTCTGTAAATAATAATGAGGTTAGTACCCTATTTTTTACGTAACAAAGATGGAGTAAAGGGGAGGTACCATCACCCTACACTAACAGCATTAAAGAAAATAGGATAAACTTACATTAGGAAGCATGCGGTACATATGTATATGTGATATCCACAATGCATGGTGTGTGCAGTCCAGCATTCTTAACAATTTCCCTCAAATGCATATGAATGCATACAGAGGTTTAGCCAGACCATGGGATAGACACACCAATAATCTGATAGCATTGCACAGTGCATTCAAGCAGCTCCAATAGTAGAATGAGGTTAAAGAACATAGCTGCTGCCAAACATAGCTAGTCTGATTTTGTCATTGAATCAATAACACTTTCACTGATATATATGCACATTTGCAGAATGCAAAAGTCAAATCCAGGGAGGATTGGAGTTTCCTTTTGTGATGGAGACATAGTACTTAAAGAAACAGTTTTCTATTTCCCACTGCCGATAGCTGAAGATTTCACACTGATGGAGAAGCCAGAGTTACTGAGCATGTAATAAGACAAACAGAGAAGTATATCCAATGCCTCAGTCCATTGGATAAGTCCTACAGCTGTCCATGTTATGTGTGCAAATAAACATCAGTGTGAAGTAAAAATGAATGTATAAACTGAAGCACTCTACATGGCTGAGCAGTGAGCTGTACTCCAATATCAAAATCTGGAACAGTGCTAAAAAGCTGCATACCAACCATATGGGGGTGCAGAACATGCAGAAGAAACAGAGAGCATTAAATGAGCTAGGTATGAACTTCATGTAAATATATTGTATCATACCTGCCAAACTCTTAGAACAAGAAATCTGGACAAAGTCATAAATAAAAGTGGGACAAAAATAGGGACAGTTTTTAAATATTGCTCTTACAAACTTAGAAAGTTGACAGAATAACAGGTTGTGCATTAGCATGAATTTTCTGAAGGGTATGAAGTCTGAAACTTAAATTGTCTGTCATTATTTTCTAACTTTTTTTAATGGTTTGCCACCAGAAAACTACAATTTTATGAAAAACAGACCACAAATATGAGGCAAAAATCTATACTGTTGACAAGTGAGTGTGTGTGTGTGTGTGTGTGTGTGTGTGTGTGTGTGTGTGTGTGTGTGTGTGTGTGTGTGTGTGTGATCATCCTTTAACATTGCAGAAAGAGAAATCTTTGCACAATACAATATGGAAAGGAAAGGAAAAGAAAAGAAAAGTAGCTTTATTTGCCAAACACCCTTGCATACTGTTTTATATAACACGGGCTATTCATTTATGTTATCATAGACATAAAGAATAAATATCTTTCCTTTCTTTTATTTTCCTTATATGGAAATGTATGCAGATATATTAGCCTTAAAGAAGCCTTCCCCATGTACTTCTCATAAACCAAGGCATGAAGTCCCTGATTTTCCTCTCATTAACTGTAACAGCTCAGATGTATCATGCCTAACTGATCTTAACAGCATGAATTACACACACTTTTTAGTAACACCAACATTAAAATCTGTTTTGAGTATAAGTACAAATTTGTTCTGACTGTGGTGTAGCTATTAATGCTTAGTTTGATTCTTATGCATTATGCAGGAAATTAAGATGACATTTTTATTTTGCCTCTGTAAAAATGCAATAAAAGTATGCATGAATCAAACTGATATTATTATCACAGGTTGGCTAAATGATACTGACAACAATTGTTTACTGCTGTCTTTGCTGAAATGTTTTGTTAGAGCAGCTGAAATGAAAGAACTAATTTGCTCCTGGTCTTTGATGCTGACTGCAGAACTGAATCATTTGTTTGAAATTATAAATTCTGATGTAACAGCCTGAAATGCTGTAGTTTGCTAAGTGTAAAACAATTCGTACCAAGTTACTAATGTGTTTACATTTTGGCCAGGATTCATAGAGATGTGTTATATGTCTTAACAATGCATGTGCTGCTTACTTGTAATATACTATGGTGTAGAGTAGACCATGTACAAAGTCAGTGCAGATGAGCAGTTATCCATACTCCAGTGTCAAAACTGGTGCAATGCCACCAAAGTGGAACAGAGCATGCACTTATTTGTGGACCAGGGAAATGGCTACACTCCAGCAAATGTGATTCAGCTATACTTGAAGCCAGTAGATACCATGAGCTGGCATGTGGAGAAGCAGGCAGTTCGGAGGCCTTACTAAGTATCAACCTATAGTACCTGCTGTCAGGAGTCCAATAGCCTGTATTGCTTTCAGGAAAAGGGGTGAGGGGAGTGTAGGACAATAGGAAATTGGGGAATATGTTAATTAGTGGTACACACAGCAGGGAAGCATAAAGGAAAAGCAGGGCACACTGTTTTACAGGAAGAGGCACCAGTGTGTGTGTGTGTGTGTGTGTGTGTGTGTGTGTGTGTGTGTGTGTGTGTAGACATATATATATATATATATATATATATATATATAATATATATATCTATATATGACAAAACTAGGAAGCCTCCCACTGAAGAACTGTGTAGCAGAAAATATCCAAGCAACAGAATAATTACCACAGTCACCACAGCCAGGATAACAAAGTATACAACACCAGTAAAATGGAATATTTTCTTTAGTGGGATAAGTGCTTTTGGATCTCCTGATCCTTCATCAGATCCATATAAAACAAGTCAGTTAAAAACATTTAAATACTGAAACATACCCAATCAATTCAGTGACACACCCTCTCTGTCAAAATTTCATACACATCTTTTAAGCCTTCACCCTTTCCGAGCAGGTTTAATTGGTAAGTAGGCATTGAGACCTGGAGATTTGTATGCCTGCAGCCTGCCTATCCAGCACATTTCTGCTTTCTCTACTAAATTATTAACATCTCTCCCTCTCTTGTTATTACCTATACTCTGTATTACCCTAAAATAAAAAAAAATGTCATTCGTTCTCTTTAATAGGCTTAAAAAGTTTTTTTTTTTACATCCTGCTGCCTAATGTCACTCAAATGTTTAGACACCCTCTCCTTTAGCTGTCTCATGGTTTTACCCACATAAAAGGAACCACAGAGGCCACAAGTAGCCATATACACTATGTTCCTACTGGTACACTCTGCATACCCATCAAAATAATATTCTTTTTTCTGCTGTCTATGTAAAACTACATTTCCTTTATAAATAAATTTATAAGTACATCTGTGACATGGGTGGGTGCCTTTTCTTTGTGAAATTACAGAGTGACAGTTCACATTTTTATCACATAGAAGCTGGTTAACATGGGTCTATATTATAAACATGAAAGACCTTTTCAGCGAATACTAAAACAGCGACACATATTGCACGAACCGTGAAAACACCGAACGCCCTAAACTGCGAAATTCAAAATCTCAGTCATTACAGTTGGCCCTTCTGCGGTATAGCTCCTTAAGGTAAGTGTGCGATAGTTACAGACCTTAGGGTTAGGGTGCGGATTAAGTTAAGTGCATAGATAGTAATGTATGCAAGGTTTAGTGTAGGGTTAGAAGTAGGGTTTTGTTTAGTGTATGTATGTGGTTTATTTATTTTGTTTGGGTAGCTATTATGTAGCGGGTGCTGGGGTTGGCCAACTATGACAATTCGAGATTTTGAATTTCGTGGTTTGGGGCGTTCAGTGTTTTTGTGATTCGCACAATATGTGTCGCTGTTTTCCTATTCACTGAAAAGGTCTTTCGTGCTTATAATATAGACCCGGTTATGATTACAGTTTTTTCTAAAGGCAAAGTGAGGTACCTCCCCTACAATTCCTTTCATTTCCTCATCTGACATCAGAATCTTCCAATTATTCCTAATCACAATACAAATCCCCTTAATGTCACTAGAGTAAGTAAGGACCATTCTAAGATCCTTACCATCCTCTCTGTGTAAAAACTCTTCCATATGATTCCCCCTACACAAATACAGTTTCCCTATGTCCTCTCTTAAATCCTGTACTTGTCTTTGGGCAGCGGTCACTTCACCTTGTTTGTACTCTTTCCTCAAAAAATTGTTCCCATGGTTTCAGCCGCTTTAATAAATTCTTCCCCTTGGGTGTGACGTGTAGATGCTCTAAGAAATTGTCCCTTTAGGACATTCCTATGAACATGCCCAAGGTGCATACTACATCTGTTCTTCCAACACTCCTGATAAAGGGCAGTGTGTATTTCCCCAGATGCAGTGTTCTGTTTCAACCTAATGTCAAGAAAATCAATGCTTTCAGTACCATGTTGCATTGTGAAATTTAAAAAATCAGTGTTAGTTTCTAAATATGCAACAAAATTATGCAACTATTCAATACTCCCTCCCATAAAATAAAGACATCAGCCATGAACCATTTATAGAAATGAATACATTTATGGAATGGGTTATTGCCAAACACATAGCAGTCTTCCCATTGTGCCAACACCATATTGGCATAAGTGTTAGTTCATGGGGTGCCCATGGCCACAAGATATTTCTGCAAGTATAAATCATCTTCATACAAGAAGATATTGTTCTCAAGGATGCATTTTATCAGGGTACATAGCAATTCTATCCTTCTATGATCATACTCACTTTTGTTGCTAAGAAATGTTTCTAAAGCTTCTAAGCCATAAATATTCAGTATAACGGTGAATAGATTTTTTATATCCATCGTCACCATAGTCAGACAACCACCATGGTTACTGTCCCTTATATACTGCCCTAAATCTCTAAGGACATGTTGTGAATCCTTCAGTACAGTTGGTGCTAACCCAAGTAAGCCCTTTAGGTTACTCTCAACATATATAGATGCTGGTTCTGTTGTCCAGCCACTTCCAGCTACAATGGGGTGCATTGGTGGATCAATACAATCTTTGTGCACCTTGGGTAAACATTTAAAAATGGGGATGAGAGGATGCATAACATTTAAATAATTAAACTTCAGTTATTAAGCAACCATCCTTCACTGCACATAGAATAAGCCTTACTCTAGTTTTTATAATATCCATTTGTGTAATTGTAATAGATTTGTATGCATCATCATTCTCTAAGAGAGCTTTAATTTTCAGGGAGTAATATGCCCTGTCCATGAGCACTATCCCTCTTCCCTTATCTGCCGGTCTTATAACAAGTTTGAGGTCATCCTGTAGATCTTTCAGTGCCACCCTCTCCTCCTGAGTAACATTATAAAAATGACATCCAGATACTCCATGCAAAGTGGAGATCTCTCTCTCACATACATTAATAAAAGCATCTAAAACGGCCTTGTATTGAGGTACAAACAAACTAGTTTTTTGAAACAGGGGCAGCTCAGTATCCACAGAATTTTTATACATATTATTTAACAGTGCTTCCCTGCCAAACAATCTAAGGCTCAATAGAACATTGTCTATTTTTGATTTAACAGTCAGAATAAACTGTAAACCTTTATTCAAAACTTTAACATGTGTTTCAGTCAAGTTAAAACTTGATAAGTTAATCATTAATATCTCTTCACAGGCTGCTGTTAATGTTTGACTCTTCTCTCATATGAGGGATGTCTCCCCCTCTTTCTCCCACGGCTAAGATACCTCATCTCTTTCCCCTTCCATACTTCCCTCACTTGGAGGGGTAGTGAGGGAAAAAACATTTTAGAACCAGTACTAGAAAGAGTAGCTGTCTTAGGTCTTGCTACAGCACCTGACACTCCCAGATATTCATTCTGTTGCTGTTATTTTATAGTGGTAGCTGCCACTGTCATAGTCTCTCTCACAGAAATGGGAGAGTTTCCAGGGTGAGTCTGAACCTCGCTATGCAACTCAGTTTGTAGGTTGTTTTTTGTATGCTCATTCACCCATGCCAATGTTTGTCTCCTCACCCCTTCAGGTACAGGCTTTCTCCATGCAAATACTTTCCCTTTGCAAAAATCAACATAGTCTTTTTGTAATTTTCTTTAAAAACAGACACTTTTAGATAAATGTCATTAATTTTATCAACATGAAAATCAGTAGTAAAAGTACCTTCTATTCCTGTTGCTTCCGCTCAATGTAATTAATCAACTCTTGTTCCCTTGGTTCAAAATATTTAATCAGAAGCTTCATAATACCCAAAGCTTGTTTCTAGGTTAAGCTTCTGGCATTCCTTCAGTAGATTTGGATGCGCTCAGCCCTGTGTAGACATAACCAAAATCTGTAAGCCTCTAGGAACAATCATGTAGTGAAGGCATGCCTACAAATGGAGGCATTGCCACTGAAGTCTCTTTAAGTCAAACAGGCTGTTCTCAAGGTCTCTGGTACTGAGTATAAAAGCACCGTGATCCAAATGCTCCTCAGGGCTATGGTTAGTTTCTGCATTTAAGCCAAGGCACAACAGGGGAGTCACATTAAGATGTAGTAAGCCCTTATTCATGCCCTTCTTGACCATGCACTCTGTAGTTTCACAAACAAAAGACACCCACCCATGTCACAGATGTACTTGTTATACATTTATTTATAAAATAAATGTATTTTTACATACACAACAGAAGAAGGAATATTATTTTGATGGGTATGCAGAGTGTACCAGTAGGAACATAGTGTATATGGCTACTTGTGTCCTCTGTGGTTCCTTTTATGTGGGTAAAACCATGAGACAGCTAAAGGAGAGGGTGTCCAAACACTTGAGTGACATTAGACAACAGGATGTAAAAAAATCCCCTTTTTAAGCATATTAAAGAGAACGAAGGACATTCTTTTTATCTTAGGGTAATACAGAGTATAGGTAACAACAAGAGAGGGGGAGATGTTAATAATTTAGAGGAGAAAGCAGAAATGTGCTGGATAGGTAGCCTGCAGGCATACAAATCTCCAGGTCTCAATGCCTACTTACCAATTAAACCTGCTCTGAAAGGGAGATGGCTTAGGAGGCATGTGTGAAATTTTGATAGAGAGGGTGTGTCACTGAATTGATTGGGTATGTTTCAGTATTTAAATGTTTTTAACTGATGAAGGAACAGGAGATCTAAAAGCACTTATCCCAGTAAAGAAAATCTTCCATGTTACTGGTGTTGTATACTTTGTCACCCTGGCTGTGGTGACTGTGGTAATTATTCTCTTCCTTATATATATATATATATATATATATATATATATATATATATATATATATATATGTGTGTGTATGTATATTTCCATATGTAGAGGCAAGGGATGATGAGAATAGTAATAGGAAAACAGACTGAGGAAAGGTGGGGAAGGATAGACAGCCATGGCACATTAACAAGAGCAAAACTGTACAGACAAACAAAGGCAGATATGCACACCATAGCAGTGTGAATATGCAGGACAGAGATAAATAGAGTGTGGATGAATGGAGGTGAGGTGGACTGAACAAAGCACAATGGATGGGCTGTGACACAATAGGATGGAGGTAGGTGAGGTCTGGCCGGTGTACTTTGTGCTGCTGACTGGCTCAGGGGGATGTCAGTTTGACCCAGAGGATGGTTCAAATGGGGCAGAAGTGGCCACTAACAGGGCCAGAGGCTCTGCTGGCCTTATGACAGGGGACTATGGGTAAAATGCATGTGCAATACCCTTCAGGAGGGGCATGATGGCTATGCATTGTCAACTCCCTCCCGCATTTCCTGCTGCACTGACAGCTGAGTACAGCAAGTGATCAGATCCAGCTACCTATCTGGAAAATTCCCTTTGGTGAGGTTCTCCTAGCCCTGTCACCTGACACATCTGTAGACAGAGGGGTAGGGGCCAGCTGTGGCTGGCATGCCCATGACTCTTTGGTTTCATGACCTGCAATGGTTTGAGAGACATAATGGGAAGGATAACATTAATGAAGATGAGGACAAACAATACAAGAAATATAAAGTAAGTTAGTAGACAATTTGCAAACTAACCACAATGTGATCCAAAGCTCAGTTGGGCAACATGATTGGACCCCTTTTATCTGCATGTGCTGAAAACCTCAAGGGGCAAAATAGCCTTTGCAAAAGATGTAGAAACATCAGTGCAAAACTACTCCCCTTGTGTATGTGAATGACAGCAGATGATTGGAAAGCTGACCACAGACTCACAACTAAGCTGCATCTCCAGATGTACATGTAAAATAGCAGAAAGCCAGTATGGTGTTCATAGCTTCACAACTGAAAAGCTATGCAAAACTTCCAATATGCATCAGTCCCATGACAGACAGATAGGCAATATGCATAGAACAGAGCACTCCCCACAGTAGCCTACCTGGTATGCCCTGATATCTCTCAGACAAAACAGATATTATTAGCAACACAGCTCTGAATGACAAAAACAGTGACATGACACAGAACATATGCCATATGTAATCACCCCAATATCATACAATTTATTCAAGAGATGTAAAGATTTTTAGAACCTTGCACGAGGCCAGTAATTTCTAGTTTTGTCTAACAAAAACAGTTGATAAAATATTTGACAACTTTATGAGTCCAAAAATAATTTGTATTTTCCTTATCTGAGAGCTTAGAACTAAGTAAGACTTTAACTAGACTCGTACCTCTCAGCTATCTAGATTTTCACAAAATGTCCAAATTTTTTCCTCGCATTTTTGCACTGGTCATCATAAAATATGTGGTTTTCTGGAAAATCAGTGAGAATTTAAGTCACTAAATAATAGCACACATTTGAGTTTCAGACTTTATATCCTTCAGAAAACACAAGTGAATACAAAACCAGTTATTCTAACAACATTCTATGTTTATAAGAGCAATATTTAAAAATTGTTCCTATTTTTGGGCCTTTGTCCTATTATTTTAGGTTTTGTCCAGATTTCTTATGCTAATAGGTTGAGGGGTATGACCAGAGGAACAGATACAACTGAGTAACTAGGTATATAAACAATCTGTTTATTAACATTAACACTTGGTTATAGAGGTGACACGTTGCATTTTCCAGACAAACATACTTATTAACTGTGTTGAATCTATTGTAACCTTTTTAAATACTAATTTATACTTGTTTGTTATATAATGTTATAGGTGTTCTGGATGTGATAAAGGTCTACTGATTGTTCCATCTTGCAAGCATTTTGTGTGGTAGATTTAGAAATTACAGTTATGCACCAGAATAGCAGGTTTCAGCAGCACTTCATGTTTATAAGTAAGCAATAATGCCTGAAAGTGAGGGCATTGTAAAACTTAAAAAATAGCCTGCGTGTGTGTGTGTGTGTGTGTGTGTGTGTGTGTGTGTGTGTGTGTGTGTGTGGTTTAAAGTATTAAGGTTTTTTAGGAAAAAATAGTTATTTTATTTATAGTAGAATATTTCACATAGTTTTAGAAACTGTGTGAGTATATGTGTGCATGTGATAATATGTATGTGTTAAAATAATTCCAGAAATGAATCTTTGATGTTGTAATACATATCTCACTGGATATGGACATTCTGTTGTCATTTCAGAAATTGGAACACATCTTAACAACGTAACAACTTGTAAATGACCTTCAAGCACAGGGAATTTTTCAATGAGACAGCCTTTTGCTACTTACTGGTTACTGTGCACTCACATTCTTAACAATAAAAGTAGATGAGGACCTTAGACTGTGGGCTGGTTAATGGAATGCTCCCACAGCGAGGAAAAAGTTTTTTGTGAATCAGTACACTAAGGTAGCAGAAAGCAGATGTTATCAGGTGTGGAAGTACAGCATCATGGGATGCCCCAGTTAGGAACAGACAGTTAAACATGATTGACAGTGAAGAAAGGAGTGCACAACTCATATGAATAGAACCTAAAAAAAACGGTAACCTGGGAGAGCAGGTGGCCAACAGTTACTGTATTAGACATCTTGTGGGACTGTATATTAGAAGATTTTAGGAAATTACCAAGACCTTGGGATTGTAGTTCTTGGCATTGTGTTTGATGATTCTTGATTAAGAAAGCTGATGTGGAAAAAAGGGTACTGTCATTTTAATAGATTACAGTTTGGAAATGAGTTGGAAAGCAAAAGAGTAAAAAGTTTCTGAAAAAGCACAGCAGTGTAAATTGAGTATATTAAAAAGGTTTAATAGGCTCATGTAGTTTTTTACCCCTATATTCTGAGAAACGGCTACATATAGCCAAGTGCAGACCTATGCAAATAAAAGAATAGTAGTAAATATAAACAGCAGAAGTAAAAGTTACCAATGAAATGCATATCAAAAGGGAATCAGAAAGAAAGAAAATCAGATTCTTATACTTAGTGTACGAAAAAAATGGTCTGCATTACCAAAGTACTGGAGACATTGCAGGTGAGTATGCATAGGAAATGAGCTACAGAACTGGCTCTAACATTACCCACCAGGTTTAAGAGTGCAAGTTGGGTTATATCATTAACCAGCATATCATCAAGAGTACAAAATGGTTTGCAACACTAACCAGTATGTCATACGAGTACAAAATATACTTTGTCATTAACCAGAAGGCAATGAGAGTACAAGATGGAGTATGATACTAACCATCAGGCCAGAAGAGTACACAGTGGGCTGTAACACTGACCAGCATGCTGTTACAGCACAAAGCACAGAAGAAGAGCAAGTGAAACATCTAGTTTGTTCATCTGGATGAGCAGCAGTCAGTTAAGAGTAGGCTTGCTAACTTAAAATGAAGGTTGGGGTTCTTCAATTTATAAAAAATCTGATAGAGAAAAGTCTGACAGACTGTTTAGAGCTCAATCAGCTCCTGAAAATTAAACAGCATAGTTTCATCCCAAGAAGGTCTTATCGGGATAACATGGCATATTTCATATTTTAGGTATGATACAAGAAGTAAACAGCAAAAAACTTGTTCCACCCACTTTGGTGGAAGCAGAACTCCTAGGCCCCTGCTAAAGACAAGGTTATTCAATAAAATGTAAGAATTTGAATAACGTTAAAAGAAAATAACTTCAACAGAAACAACATTTACAAGGTGAGATGTAAAGAAATCTGTAATCTGTCTTGCATCCATTGCTTTTAAAAGCATCATGTAAAGACACTGGTGAATCATGATGGGTGGGATAGTACTTTTCCCCTGCATGTAATTATAGTGCAAAATTATAAAACAGAAAAACATATCCAGAAGAACCATAAAAACTAAATACAATGTCAAGTATTTGGCATGTGTATGTGTGACACAAAAGCTGCAACATATTTCCACAGCATATTCTTTCTTAAAAAAATATTCATGCTGTATATGCATAACATGTATTCAATATATAAAACTTTCTCAGATATACACATTCATGCAATTTATATTAAAACAGCTCATTAGCCAGAAGTCGGCCAATATCTTCGGTTGGCAATTTTGAAGTAATTAAGAAGGCACATAAGGCACATTACAATGATTGATTTTCTAGCTTAGATTAAATCAAAAAGTTCATTATTTTATAATACCTTAACAGAGTACCTGCATTCACATCTGTTTTCCATTGCACGGGCAAGTGTGCAATCCAAATGATGAGTTGGATCATCTATCCTACAACCAAAAAAATAAATAAAACAAATTGTGAAAGTATTAAGCTAACTCTCTGTCTTAAATTTTTACTTTACTGAACCTGACGCTTGCCTTTTTACTTCTAAAATCCCTGTGAAATACGTAAGTAGTGTAATGGCTTAGACACCACCACCGACTATACCCAGCACCCCAACCAGAAGGCAGACTGGTGCTTCAGGGTAGTGCCTCAAGTTCTTACCTTACATAAGATGTAAGGATGGATTCAAAGAGGGACAGAAAGCAGACAGGTATCACCAAAATTAGCCTTGGAACTTCTCTATTCATTGTAATTTAATTCCTTTTTAATATAAGTAAACAAATTAAATGTATTTGCTCCTTTTGCATGCCCTACAAGCTGGCATCCAGGGCTGCTCTCCATTTTGCCTTATCCTTCTTATGGCTCTGCTTTTAAGAACCAGAATGAAGTATTTGTTTACATATCAGCAGGAAGTTTTGATAAATGCGTCCATTGTCGTATTTCAGCTAGAAGCTCACCACATAAGTTGCTTACCTGCCCGCAGGCATTTTGTAGTTCCACAGTCCCTATCTGCCAGCTCAGAATTCTAAACCTGCCCCATGCATCCTTGAGAAGAGAAAGGTCATATGCTTCTCTGTGTTTGATTTTTTCCATTACTGGTGTTTGTGCAGCTGTTACTAGTGGCTTTGCTTTATTATAAGGTGTTAATTTACTGTATTAAAGCAACAATTGTATATATCCTGCTTCTTAGTAGTAAAGTTGCATGGCATTTAAAGTTTGTTCATTATTTTCCAAAATAGTACATTGTATACACAGTTATACCTTAATATCTGCATTAGTTAGTGTGCATCATAAGGTCACAGTACCCTTCCCTGCAGTGCACCATGGGAGGCAGATGTCTAAGAGATATGCTTTTTATCTGCAATATTTTGCATACTGCACATTTCAGTACTACCCAGTATGAACTGTCCATGGGGTGCATGCTTATTATTTCCTGCAATGTTGTATGTTTGCAGTGGACATATAACTTAATTTGGTTATTCTGCTGCACTACATTTGGTAGCTGTGTGGGGATGAACGATTAAAGTGATTTGGGAGGGTTACACACACACACTCACACACACACACACATATATATATATATATATATATATATATATATATATACACCAAGACATTATTGTGCAGTTTTGAGGATATAATGCTCTGCCAGTGGTATGATTTATCAATGATATGTCTGTGATATTAATTTAGATGGGGGGTTGGTATGATGGTAAAAGTCTATGCCACATAGGCACAAGGTAAAGGGTTTAATTCTCACCTTCTGTATAAGGGCTTAAAATGTCCCTTCAGAGCCGTTAACCTAATATTCAACAATGAACCTATAATAATATGACATTTGTTATGACTAAATATCTTTCTGTCTGCATTACAGTGTAGCTGTCTTTCACCTGTTTCCTATTCATCCACCTTGTTGTGTAAGTACCACCATGAATTTCAGATTGCCTGCAGCATACACTGTTTAACACAAGGCGGAATTCCATGTGCTAGCAAATCCTCCTCATGTAAAATCCTGATGTCCTCATTAATGATTAAATTATACTATCACACATTTTTATTCAGTCTTTGATACAACATCTTTACTAATATCTTACTAACCTTCCCCAAAGCATTTTGCATTGTACACCTACCATAAATATCTTAAAACTTTTCTCTCTTTATCCCCATCTCTTTCTGTCTCTTTCTCTGCCTTGCAATTGAATGTATCTCTTCAACATGAATTTTCCTTCCATTTATTTCTATGACCTAAATGTTTAAATTTTAACATTTAGAAATGATTTGCCTCTGACCATCCTCTAATTCTGCTATACTCCATCTCTGCAAAAAGGCACAGATTTCATTTCAGCCAAAGTACAGTGTTATTTTTAAAGAAGACACATATCACCTGACATTCGTTAATTGCTCTCTTCAGTTTCTATAGACTACACCTTATCTGCTCGTACCCTGACAGTTTATCCTTTAGATTCAAACATATTTATGCACCAGGTAGCCCCATTCATCAGTATTATTTTAATATTTTATAAAAAAACAGTATCGATTGAGCCATTACAATCCAGAAAAGGTTCGTCTGAATCACTTCAAACAGTTAACTAATGCTCACTCAGATCTTGTTTGTACTAGAATGAAATAATTTTATCATAGCCCTCTTTGAGACTTTAATTCTTAGATACATTGAAGTAGCCAAATGTGCACTATGTACACCAGGACATGAACATTATAAAGATAATTTATTTTGCGCACTGAAATGTGTTAGAATTTATTTGACGTATTTATCATGATTTATAGTTACATAGTTTGTTAAATGCTTTCTTTGTTTTTATACATGTGATTGGAAAATGGTTTCTATTTTCACTATGGAAAAGGCATACTCTTAAGAAACATGCAGTCTTTGAGGCTGAAGAAGCTATTCATGTGGGAAAGGGTAGCTACATTATGATGGTTGATATAGAATTCTAAAAATCCTAGTCATGTCCCTTTTTAAGACTACAACAATACATTAGATTGAAATTTTAAAGGTTTGAAAGTTTGTACCATTTCACAAACACTTTGCAACCCATAAACTACATTTAGTATGCAAGTAAATAATGTTCCCACATCACTGTTTGACATCTCTGACAAACTGCCTAACTTCTCAGTTTCTAACACAATTTTTTAAAGCAAACAATGCAGAGCAACATTTTCTAAATGGACCTTTCCTTACTGGCTATATGCCATAGAATACTTCAGATGACTGATCATTTACTTTTTCATGCCCCTGGATTCAATAAACTCCATGTAGGAATAGCGCTATTCCTGTATGGAGAGAATCATGTCCTTTTAGCCTTAGCTTTAACAACAGCGCGCCTTGCATATTCATGAAGGTGCACCGCTGCTAAGGCTAAACGGACACAAACAC
Organism: Protopterus annectens; assembly: GCF_019279795.1. Classification (NCBI taxonomy): domain Eukaryota; kingdom Metazoa; phylum Chordata; order Ceratodontiformes; family Protopteridae; genus Protopterus; species Protopterus annectens. The sequence goes on from NC_056731.1 coordinate 1,170,206,039, forward strand.
TACTGAGTGCAGGGGGCGTGTTTAGGTAGTGCAGACACATCTAACATGCCTCCTGCACTCAGAAAGTGCTGTACGACACCTTTTAAAAGCATTTCAGTGCCCACAGACAATGAAATTAAATAAAATATGTAATTCAGTGTCCATGGAATCTGAAATGGATAGGGCAGCAAGAAAGCAATGTGGGGTGTGTGTAAAAGTGCCATACAGCCATAGCCCTGAACTGTACAGGTTTCCGCAGAATGCCCAGATGCCTGCCTCACATACCCGTCAACCTCCTAGAGCAAGAAAGCTGTACAAAGCCATAAATAATGGGGAGACAAAGGCACAAAAATAGGGATACTTTTAAAATATTGTACTTACAAACCTGGAAATGGATAGAATAAAAGGTTTGTAATAGCACAGGCGTCCTGAATTGTATGAAGACTGAAATTCAAATGTCTGCCATTGTAAAGTGCCGTATGGCTATATCCCTAAACTGTACAGGTTTCTGCAGAATGCCCAGATGCCTTCCTCACATACCTCTCAACCTCCTAGAGCAAGACAGCTGTATAATGTCATAAATAATGGGGGACAAAGGCAGAAAAAAGGACACTTTTTAAATATTGCACTTACAAACCCATAAAATGGATAGAATAAAGGTTTTGCAGTAACAAGGACTTCCTTAAGGATATGAAGTCTGATACCTAAATGCCTGTCAGTATGTTCTGACTTAAACCCCGAGTGATTTGCCATTGATTTGCTAGAACACCACAGTCACACTTCCTAAGTTTGTAATAGTAATAATTAAAATCTGTCCCTATGTGTCCCTTTACAATTTCCTTTTCTGTGACTGATAAGGAGTACAGATACATGTAAATAAAGTGGGTTGATTAAAATTTTTTTCCATCCTAAGGTATGTTTAAGCATAGCCGAGCGGGTGTGCTCATTATGGCCCTCTGCTCAGCTACACTTAAACATCCCATAGGAGATAAATAAAAATATAGAGATAAAGTCCTCATGCTGAGATAGTATAGTGGTAATAGTCCTCGCTTGGCATGCAGGTGTTCTCAGCTTGAGTACCAAGACAGGCACTTTATTTTTACATGGGAAAGCAGTCTTTAAATTATTATTTAAATTGTAAATTATGTAGTAATTGATATTTGTCAACCAGGGTAGTGTAGCTGATCTAAAATATAAGTGTGAGTGCATATAACATGCAATCACCCATGTATACACAAGTGTCCGATACAGTATAGTCACACCCCATGGTAATGTAATGAAAGCACATAGAGGACATCATGTAAAGTAAATCATATGCACTTACTAATATGTCAGTAATGATTAATTACATCATAATCCTGATTTTTTTTAAATGAAAAGTGAGCAATGGTTAGCAATGCTCAGCTTTGCTTAGGCAGTGTAAGCATTGCTTAAATGTGAATGCTAAGCAGCAGTCAGCTCAGCTAAATTGATTTGTGCACTGTTAACCTATGCTCAGCAATTACCCCTTTAAGCATTGTTCAACCCAGCTTAGCAGATTTGCAAGTTGCTAAGCTGTGCTCAGCATTTTTGAAATGGTCCAATAATGGCAAAGGGTGGGAATATGGCCTTATTTAAACTGTGCAGGCTGGAATACAGCCATAACCTGTTTAGTTTCATCTCTGCAGGAACATGTCTGGTGCTGGAGAGGGAGTGTGCTTTCAGGCACAGTGCTGGGGCATCCTGGAATCCAGGGTCATGGCTGGACTCCTTGTAGAACACTGTGATGACGTACTGCTGCAGGACTAGTATCAGGGCTCTCAATACAAAAAGGAGGCCTGGGGCCATCTGGCACGTGACCTCACCAGTGCCATTGGAATCCCCCACACTGGTGAGCAGGTACAGCATCATTATGCAGACCTAAAGCATAGGAAGGGGGAGCTTTTGGCCCAATGGATCCAAAATGCTTGGGACCAGCACACTTCAACCGTTTGTAAGTATCCCAGATACAGCTGCACCAAATTCTAGCCTGAGTATGTGATAGACAGGTATGCATAATGTTTCTTTCTCACCCCTACAGCTGCAGAAGAGAGGGCTATGAACATCAAGGCCCATGCCAATAGACTGAGAAGGATACACTGACAGGCTGGTGAGTACAGCTCTATCTTGCAGTATAAAGTGCCATAAAGTAGAAGGAGTACATTGTTTACTGCCAGTGGATATATTGTGTACTATGTCTAATGAATAAAACACGTTTTTCACACTAATACTTATCCACAGGATGTCCATTAATAAAAGTGTAACTTCACTGTAATAAAAATATACAACAAACTGTTGTGTTTACTCTAGTATGTTGTTGTAGAAATAGAATGTGTACAGGTTCTTTACTGCAAATATGGCATTGACAGCATGAAATAACGGAGGCAGTTCTGGGAAACAGCTAGCATGCATTGCAGTCTTGTGTTAACCTTTGCTTTCCAGGTTGTATTATTTCAAAGGAATAATACACAGTGCAATAACTATCTGCCAAGCATGAATGTCAGGATTACAAGGTCAGACTGTCCAACCCAGAGAGTATTAGTCAGAAATCAGTCAAACAAGAAACAGCAGTTCCCCAGTAGCTCAATGTGATGGAAAACAGCATTGTTGTTCATTTTAGCAAACCTTGATGTGGTTCGAATCCAAGGAGTGGTACTGAGATGTGTGCATATATACACAATAGAAACTCTGAATACATGTAGAAACAGTTTGAAAGTGTTAACAGATATTTTTCCCATAGGACTAATAGGTAAAGAATTGTGTGTAGTAGCTGTATGAAAAGTATACTAATACACTGTGTACAGCTATTCCACTGCCCAACCCCATATGCCTCCAAATGTCAGGAGGATAGGTACATACATCATGCCCTCTTCCCAATACATGTCTGTCAAGTGTTATGCTTTCACGGCTAGTGGTAACTGCTGCCAATCACCTTGGTCACAGATGAGAATCCAGGTGAACTCTGCTAGTAGCAGACTCACACAAGATCATTGCAGGGTACCCCTTCATTGTCAAGTATGTAACCCTAACATGTACAAGCCCCCTCCAGTAAAGTAGCCACAGTGTACCCAGTCCACTCCATACCATTACAGGTTGACAGTCTAACAGGTATGTATGTACTACAGAAGCTATGGGCCATAGGGAGATGTAAAGTGAGGGCAGACCTGTAGAGTATTGAGCAGTACTGTTGTGAAAAATAGAACTGATGCAGTTATTAATGGACTAACTCCCCATCTGTCATCTGAATCAATAATTCTTATTCATATACTATGGGTATGTTGTTCTCAACACCTGCTGTTGGGACATATGTTCTATTATTGTTCATATATTTTATTGGTTGCATATTAACATACCTTGTTCAAATACCATTATTGATGGCCCGTTGCTGTTAATGTAACTTGCATGCTATTAAAATGCTTACTGTTGTTCCATTTATGCATGTGTTCTGTTTGCTATGCAACTGTTACAGATCTGTTGGTTTGGGTTAATGGGAACCCCCATGCATGCTGTTATAACTAATTTTGAAATGTGTTGTTCATGACTAACCAATATTTCTTGGAAAACCACAACACCATAACACATTTGGGAAGGCAGATCCTGGTGGATCTGCCTGTCCCACCCCATCTGGCAGAGGCACCATGCCCCAGCATGTCTGGGACCCAACCTGGAACATCCTCCTCCACTGGTCCTGCACCACCTTCATGAGGAACCACCTCAGTGGACGGGGCCCTCCGCTCCAGGCATGGGCATGGATAGGAACCTGTCACCCACTGAAAGTGCCGGGGTATGCTGTGCAGTGTCATCCACTCTGAAGTGGGTGGGCAGCTGCCCCAGATGGAAGGCTGTCTGGTGCTCCTCAAGGGGCAGGCTGCCACTCTTGTCCAGCCCCCAGCACAGCCACTTTTGGGGCTGTGAAGGTGCAGTGGTGATTGTTCATGGGTGGGGACCTCAGTCCCACTGTATCCATTCGGGGGCTCATGCGGCTCTAATTCCCAACCACCATCCCCGTACAAGGTGTTTACCCCTCATGTGTCATATACTGCTCCTGTCTGCTGTCTTGTGTGTCTTGTCTGTCTGCAAACACTACCTATCCTACCCAACCTACCTCTTCACAGACACCTGTAGCCCTTCCCCAACATCCCACTCTCACCTAAAAAAAGGGCATCTGTCCTGCAAAAAAATTATTGCCCCATACATAGCTCTACATTTCACTCCCATGTACAGTGAAATTAATCTACCCACAAATTATGTCTGTCACTAACACCCCTCCCTGTGGGGTGTGAGGCAGTAAATTCCAAATTCTACACATTATTCACAGCTGTTGCTGCAGAAGAAATGTAGAACTGTGGGCCTTTTCTACACCCATCCTGCACATCCCTAACTGGTTTTCCTAAAGTTTTACCCCCTGCTTACCCTCATTTCACCACTTTCTTATCTTCCTTTTTCCTTTTCTTTAATTAACATTAGTGTAGGTAGAAGCGGCAGGAAGCAGTGCTAAGTGATGCTGAGAAGGTTTTACCGTCTCTTAGCATCGCTTAGCTCTGAGCAAAACCATGAAAACCTGCTTACGACTGCTTAAAAGTGCCTTAATCACTCTGTCTCCATCAGCCCTTCTTCTGCCCAGCAACAAAATAACCAGCCCTACTAAGTCTCAAACCTTGGATGCTGTGTAGCACACTCATAGCAACATGCCATTACACCATCTGAACTGTAGGATTTTGTAATGTTTTTACAAACATGTCATACACTACAGTCATTTAACATAAGGGAAAATATATATCCGTAGTACTCTTATATACATATATATGTATATATAAATACAAATATATATGTATATATATTTATACACACACACACACACACACACACACACATACATATACATATATATATATATATATATATATATATGTATGTGTGTGTATATATATATATATATATATATATATATATATAGTTTTATATATATATATATATATATATATATATATATATATATATATATATATATATATATATATATATATATATATATATATATATATATATATATATATATATATATATATATATATATATATATATATAGCTAGATATCCAACCTCTTACTGCAAGACATATGTAAAAAGCCTGACAAAGTGGGGGGACAAAGGGCAAACAATAATGCTATCTTTTTAATATGGCTGTTCCGTAGAAGTCTGCTAGAGTAGCATGGTTTGCTTTAACATATGATACCTGATAGATTCCAGGTCTGAAACACAAATAAATGTCATTATTTACTGATGTCAATCCTCACATCATCCCAGTGATATGTCAGAAACCCACAACTGTTATGGGCAACAGACCAAATATATGAGACACGGATCTTGACAATGTCTAGACATTTGGACAGTGGAGAGGTATGGCCTCAATCATGTAACAGAATAGAAAAGAAACATTAGAGCTGCCAAACATTGCACTCAGCACCTTCTGAATCACAGAAAGACAAACACAACACTACCCCAAATCAGCTCTGTGGAATTACCCATGTATTTCCAAATATATCATACACGACAGGGATGGAACTGTAGGGAAAAGCAGATACTGGTGCACAAATGTCCATCCACAACCATTTCCACCACAGTCACAGCAACATTCCAGTACCCCCAAATGAACTCTAGAGTAGAACGACTGTTTGAACAAACATGTCCTGATTGCCAGTCACACAATACACCAACATATACTGGCCCAGCTCACAGTCTACTGGGAATCCTGAGGTGTTACAGGACATTTCTCAGTCTGCCCCTACAAACATAAACACCTGATAGACCACCAGCAACTGTAGCAACATGCACAGTCAGATAGAAAAGGATCTATGATATTCACATCTGCCCCTCTTCCTACTCAGCCCAATCAACATTTACACACAACACTGCTACACAATATTAGCAGTCTGTTAACAATGGCCAGACATACATAACTCTCAGATTTCCACAGAATGTCCAGGGTGTGGGACCATATTTATGACCACTGCCACATACTACTTTCAGGAGTCTGCTAAGTCACTGGGATGATGCCAAAAGTGCAGTCACTAAATAATGATATACCATACCTCTGAACCTCTTACTGCAAGACATCTGGACAAATCATGACATACTTGTGGGATAGAGGGCCGGAAAGAGGGACATATCTTACATAATGGTGTTACAAACTGAAACAAGTTGCTGGTGTTACAGGGTTTGTTGTACCATAACATCCCTGAAGGATATGATGTCTGAAACACTAATGGATGCCAACATTTACTGACTACAATCCTCACATTATTCTACTGATTTCACAAAAACAGAAGTTGTCTGAGGAACAGACCAAACATAACAGGCAAACCTTTGGTCAGTCTGTAGACATCTGGAGAGCTGAGAGGTATGTCAAAGACATATCACTGTCAGATGTCAAGTCACACAGAAAATGCATGTCCAGACAATCCCTGTTAATCTGGCAATCCTCCATGTTTATAACAGCAATATTTACAATCTTTACTCAATTCTGGTGCTTTATCCCCCATGTTGTTGGACTGGCTCCACATGAACTGTCCTGAGAGTTATTCCCACCTGTCTGTGAAGCTGTAGCCCCCACAAATCCATAATGTCCTCCCCACAGGCAAGGAAAAGGGGAAAGGCCCATATGAAGGACTTAATTATAGCACTGTGTTGCTATGGCTTTGGCTAATGGAAAGACAACACAGCTGTTCTGGATGCAAGTAGCAAGTGGGAGACATCGATTGGTGCACAGGCCATCACCTGCTCATGAACATTACCTACAAAAGGCAAGCTGCTACCTATGCAACGTAGGTCTGAACCCAGCTACACAAAGATAGACTTGGACTACACAAACCTAACCATTTGCATTGTTGTGAGGAAACTTTTCAGCACTATAGCAAGTATGTCAATCACATAAGCTTGTAATGGAATGCAGAAGGGGGGGGGTGCAATAATGTCAAATAGGACATTAAACACTTGGCCGCCGCAACAAGACCTGCTGGACTCACATGTGCTGTCTGGCACCTATGGCCATTCCCACTTGCCCTGTCTGCATTGACATGGATCACATCTCTGGCCCCTGAGCCACCACAGCAAAGGTCAGCTCATGTATGATTACTAATGGAGTGTGTGTTGTCCAATACTGAGTATGAAACTGCTAGGCCAGCTACCAGGGATGGTGTAATTATTCATATGTCACCTGCTACTCTGATACATATGCATGTCTTACAAATGTAACAGACTTATATATGGTATGTGCATAGTATACAACAGGTGCAGAAGTGTGTGTCAAACTGTATATGATATACTGAGCCCATACCTGACAACTGTCCAGAGCTTTGCAGACTGACCACATATCTGCCTCATATTTGTAGTCAATGCCTCATACAGTTGTGAGTTGTCTGGCACATCACTGGCATCCCATTAAAGACTGAAGTAATAACATAATAGCATACATTTTATTGTCAGATGTCATATCCTGCAGAGTAGACTTGTGAATGTGACACCGTCTTTGCTGATAACTAATTGTGTTTCAGCTAGATTCATAAAGTGACACTATTTTCAGGCCTTTACCCACCAGTGATGTGTGCCTTTGTGCAGATGTCTTGTGCTAAGAGGAGCTAGGTGTCTTAACATGAATTCCATGCCAATGCAAGCATACCTTGTCCTGTTGGATGCCTAACTAGCCTGGTTTGCAAGGGCATGGAAGGCAATATCAAGGACATTATGAACAGGGACATCAGCAACATCAAAATGCCTGAGCCCACACAGCATGGTATTGTCAAAGGGAGATCAGGCCTGTTAAACCTGATCGACCTCCCTGCAGTGGTCAACAAACACAAGGGCGAGGGGAAGATGGTGATCAATGTCTACTTTCACCTAGCCCAATTCTCTCTCAATAATCCCCAGGTGGCCAGGATACATACGCCTACCCAGCTAGGCATCAACCTGTATGTTACCAAATGGGTAGCTTACTGGCCCAATGATAGTACCCACTTGCTCAAAGTAGTGGAACCCACCTCTAGTAATAGAGTCTTCCAAAGCAGTGTACCCCAAGGATCGGTCTGGGGGCCTCTACTGTTTGAGATATACATATCTGAGGTACAGGACAAAAGTGAGGTCTGTGGCTGACCAGGTGTACAGATGCTTGCAAGTTGGTCACTGTCTTACATTCCCCTACTGATGTGAGCATCCATCAAGAGGCCCTCACCCAATTAATGACTGGTGCAAGAACCATTTCCAAGAACCAAATGCCAGGAGAGGCATCATTCTCCCTGCTATGGCAGATGTCATCCACACTAATTATGACAGTAATAATGTACTGAGCATGCAATCAGGTGGGAGGCGAGCTGGTACCAAGGTTGGTAGCAACTTGACAATTTCCCACTGTGTGGGCACCATTGTACAGAAGGCTGTCTACATGGCCCACCTCACAAATATGGGTATGTCATCCAGTAACCAGGAGGACATAACATCCCTGTACTCCACCTTTGTCAGACACATTATCAAGTACAATGGCGCCTTTGGCATGTACCTTGCCAAGCAAATGCAGCAGTTGCAGAGACCACAGAGGTTCCTGGCCAGGCAAATCCAGGGTCTGTAACACCTATCCAATACAGGTAGGCTGAAAGCCTTGTCCCTGTACTCAGTCCCATACAGACTGATCATAGGTGACCTGTGTCTGGCATACAAGACCATTTCCAAACCAACATTGACAGAGTTTCTGCATATTTGTAAGACAAACTCCACTCACACATCATGCACACGAGGCCCTCACCTGGCCTGTGACATGTATAGGACTTGTTGGAGGGATAGTGTAGTGTCCCACACAATACACTGTCTATAAAATGTACTCCCTCCACATGTCTAGTAGAGTATGTGTATAGCCCTTTTGAAGAAGAAACTGGACAACTGCATGGGAAATGGATGGGACACCCCTAGGATCCCACAGGTTTACCAGCTGGACAGGGGAAACAGGTGCTGGCTTGAAAGGGACATGTGAGAATGTCTGGGCCAGGCTTATGAGGGCATCGGGGTCATTAGCCTGGTATCATCTTATGATGCTATGCACCCAGTACTTTACATGTTTCCTGTATGTATTGCAGACTGTCCTGCAATGCTGTCTGAAATGAATCCCTGTGAGTCAGAATTGCATAGGTACTGCAGTGATAGTGTATAGTCTTGCCCCTTCATCAATTATCATTACATATCCTTACACCTTGTCATTGTGTGTTGTATGTATAGCAGTACGTCAGCTCTTACAGTATGTGCATATGCACTTGGTGACACTGTATAGCTTACTCCAATAGCCTTGGTCTTGGCCACAATTACCATTCTGCTACTAGGCCCATCACACAGTAGGATTTGGCACCCTGTGTTGTGGCCCTTACAGTAGCAGTGAAAGAGATGGATTGCAGCAGGCAGAACTACCATAAGTTCTGCCCTGAAGGGCCCATAGATGTCACAGCTGTTTCAGACTGTACCAGGCGTGTGTGTGTGTGTGTGTGTGTGTGTGTGTGTGTGTGTGTGTGTGTGTGTGTGTGTGTGTGTGTGTGTATCAACAAACATAATACTGCAGGGTATTAATTCACATATGTCATTTTCCCCCTCACAGGTGAACACAAGGGTTGGTGTCCCTCCTCTTCACAACCTGATGTCAGTGTCTTAGCAGACTCTCATGATGATGGTGGTCATAGTGAGGCACAGGTGGGGTTATCAGTCCCTGAATCCATGCCATTGTTTGGTATCCCACTTTCACCCATCATGTCCCTGCACACAGTCAGTATGCCCACACATGCCCAGTCCCCAGCAGCCATGGATAATTGGTAGGTTAAGAGTGGTGGCATGAACCAGGCTAGTGTGTTGAGTACGGCAAGTGAGTGTAGACACTGTCCATAGGGAGAGAGCAGATGAGGTCACACACATGCAGATGGACAGGGGTGCTTGACAGAGGACTGCTGCCCATCAAGACCCTGTTGCAAGTGCCACAGCAGGTGTCACCAGATGCATGTTACGGTCCATCATGGAGGCACAAATGCATGCTGACTACAATGCCAGACAGATACTCAGGGTCATCAGAGCAGTGCTCCCTGCCATGTGTGATAACCTTCACAGCATTTGTGATGCCATATGTCATCTTGCCGATGCCATGGATAGACAGTGGCGTGAGACATTGTCACTGTTCAACTGTGCAATGTTTGTGCTTGAGCATTTGGTGGGAGTAGGGCATTGGCCAGATGGATGTAGTTCAGCAACATGATCAGCTGTGAGCCCATGTTCCCATGCATATTCACAATCCTGTAGTGGCAGTACCAACAGCACTACCAAAGGAAGGGTTCTGTGCACACAACACCGGAGCAGGCCATAGGCATGTTGTTCTGGCCAGTCTCATTAGGGACACAGATCCAGCAGACAGTAATCACCATCAGGGAGTAGTACTGCATCTGTCCTTGGGCCTGGCAGTGCCAGTGAAACTCCTGGCATAGTCAGTTACCATGTCCCTGCTGGGAGATGGTGAACCATACATCCTGCCATGTACAGTCAACGGCTGCCAACACAGCCCTGTGTCAGGCATCCACATCACTTGATGGTGTGAGCATTGCTTAAACATCCCATATGTTATAAATAATGTAATGAATGCGCAAGGGGATGTCATGTAAATTAAATCATATACACTTAATAATATGTCAGTAATGATGAATTAATCTGCAATCCTGATATTTTATTAAAATAAAAACTGAGCAATGGTAAGCAGTGCTCAGCTCTGCTTAGCCAGGTTAAGGATTGCTTAGACATGAATTGTAAGCAGTGGTCAGCTCAGCTCAGCAGAATTGTTCACTGCTAAGCACTGCTCAGCATCTAGCCCTTTAAGCACACTTAAGCAAAGCTAAGAGGATGTAACTGTCTGTTAGCATCACTTAACTTTGTGCAAAACTGCTCAAACCTGCTTAAAGCTGCTTAAAACTGATTTAATCACTCTGTCTCCATCAGTGCCTGTTCTGCCCAGCAAGAAAAAAGACAGTTCTGGCAGGTGTCAAACCCAGGACCCTGTACACTATAGTAAGTGCAATGTAATACTAGGAATTTCTCATGCTTTTTCAAACATATCATGCAGTAGAGGCATTCAACAGTAGGGAAAAACTCTGTGGAATAAGTCATGTTTTGTATAAATAAATACACACACACACACATATATATATAATATATATATATATATATATATATATATATATATATATGTGTGTGTGTGTGTGTGTGTGTGTGTGTGTGTATATATATATATATATATATATATATATATATATATATATATATATATATATATATATAGGTTTACTATCACATGTTCGACATGACATTGTTCGAATGTACAGATGTCTGAACCAAATGTTTGGAAATCTGTACACCGAACAGTGTAAATGTTGAACTGAGCATTTCAGTGCAGTCGAATTTTGAAAATGTCGACTACACTGAAATGCTCCTACCCACCCAACATGCTACAACTGATTTTTGCAGGGGGGAAAGCCCCCTGCACCCCCCACTTATATATACAAACTCCGAGATCACACTACAGTGAGGGTAAGGGTACATTTCCCCATCCCCACTATAGTGCAATCTGCACCACATTGTTGGAGCTGACAACAGCAGCCATTTGCTCTTGTCAGCTTCAACATTGCAGTGATCGCCCTAACGGTTCAGCTATCTGATATATATAAACATGCTGTGCAGTCATACCTCAGAATAATACATATCAACCTCTTAGTGCAAGAAATCTGGACAAAGGCTGTCAAAATGGGGGGACAATGGGCCAAAAATAGGAACATATTGTAAATAACACTCTTATAAACTTAGAAAGTTGTTACAGTAACAGGGTTTGTGTCTGCATACATTTTCTGAAGGATATGAGGTCTGAAACTGAAATGTTTGTCATTATTTTCTGACATAAGTCTTTAGATCATCACAGTGATTTACAAGACAAATACAAATAATTTGTAGAACAGACCAAAAATATAACCGAACATCTGGACAGTCTGTGAAACACCTGGCAGTTGGGAGGTATGCTCAGAACCCCTTAGTGCAATGAATCTGGACCAAGCCTGACAAAGTGGGGGGACAAAGGCATGATAATAGGGACATATCTGAAATACATGAGTAGATAAGCTGAGAGAGTTGCTGCAGTAACACCGTCTGTTCTAACATATATTGACTGAAATATCACAATTGTGAAACTCAGTTGCTTCTCATTAGTTAGTGACCTCAATCCTCACATCATCCCACTGATTTGTCAAAAATACACAACAGTTATGGGGACCAGACCAAAGATATGAGCCACACAACTGGACATCTTACAAATATCTGGACATAACATAACATTAGGGAAACTACACTGAGCTGCCAACCATGTCAACAAGCACCATCCAAACTACAGTCAGACTGACACAACACTACCCCAAATCATCTCTGGGGACTTAAACATGCATTTGCAAATATATCATACACTACAGGGATGTAACAGTAGTGAAAAACAGACACCGGTGTGAAAGTGCATACCCACAACCAATTGCACCACAGTCACAGTGACATAGCGGCAAGCCAACAGAACACTAGACTATGCCTGTGTGAACAAAAATGTCCTGTTTGCCACTCACACACTACCCCTACATATACTGCTCCAAGTCACAGTGTAGTAGGAATTCTGAGGTGGTACAGGACATGTCTTAGTCTGCCCCTACAAACATATACAGCCAATAGACCACCAGAAACTGGAGCAGCATGCACAGTCAGATAGAAAGGACCCATGACACTCACATGTACCATCCCTCCCTACACAGCCCAACTAACATTTACACACTACACTTCTACACAATCCTGACAGTCTGTTAACAATTGCCAGACATACACAGAACTCTCAACTGTACAGATTCCCACAGAATGTCCAGGCTTTGGCCTCATGTATATGGCCTCTTCCTCGTAACATGTCTGGGAGTCTGCTACATCACTGGGATGATATCAGGAATGAAGACACTACATAATGTTATACCATACCTATTAACCTTTCAGTGCATGACATCTGAGCAAAGCCTGACATAATTGGGAGACAGAGGCCCAAACAAATTGTTATATTGGAAGTATTGCTGTCATAAATTGAGAAAGTTGCTGGTGTTACAGGGTTTTTATGACGTATCTTTTGCAAGGGATATGAATTCAGAAATACAAATGGATGTTAGCATTTAATGACTGCAATCCACAGAGTATCCTACTGATTTGCCAAGGACAAGAACTGTCTGGAGAACTGCCCAAACATAACAGGCAAACCTCTGGCCATTCTGCGGATAGCCCTACAGTTGAAAGTTATGTCATCCACATAACACTGTCAGACTTAAAATCACCCAGACAATGCATGTCCACACAAACCCTGTTAAACTAAGATTGCTGATATATGATAAAAATGAAGGAACCCAGTCAAAGATCCCCTCCAAGATAAATTTATTGAGCGCTTTTGTTTTGAATAGAAACGTCTTCAGAATGACTGTTACAACCCAGCATACTTCATTAAATACTCTCCATTACTGATTTCCCACATTAAAAACTCTGCCTTCTTCAAGCCACATGTACAGTATAAAAACATTTTCTTTTTGAACTAAATTAACAAAATCACACATTCAGTTATACATCAAATAAAGACATACTGAATAATGAAACACTCTCATAATTGTCTTATGATATAAATAATTTACAAATCATGTTAAATAATTATTATTGTATAAAAACTCTGGTCTTAACCTTAAAATAGAGCTAATCAAGATTGCACTATTAAGCCCTGGATAATTCGCAGCACTAACTTGAAGTCGCCATCTCAATTCTTTTAGTTCTAAATAATCATTAAGCAGTCCCCCTCTTTCTCCTAAGGATACCTGATCAATCACTACAAATCTAAAACTATGTCCTTCATGTAGTGCAATATATGCTGCCAGGGCATTCTTAGTTTCTTTTTTGAAATGTCATAATAATGCTGGTATATCTGACTTCTCATAGTATTAATAGTTTTTCTTATGTAGAAACTTGCACAGCCTGTGCATGCAGTTAAGTATACCACAGCTTTGCTACTACAATTATATTTTGTATGTAACACATGTTTACCATAGTTAGGAATGCACACTTGACTAGCTTCTGTTATGTATTTGCATCGCAGACAATATCCACATTTTTTCATCCCACCTTATCGTCTTGTGTGTCTAACCTTCTCTAACATATTTTTTAAGTTAACATCCTTTTTGTACACAATTCTTGGGGATGCACCTACAAGGTTAAAACATTCCAGATCTATACCAAAAACACTCCAATTATGATTGATAATTTCCCTGATGTCACAAAACTGCTTATTATATGTAAATACTGCAGCTTTATTAAATTCCGACACCCCCCACCTGATTATTACTGGTTTCCACAATGTCACCCATCCCTAGCAGGGGAGCAAAATAAACATTATTCCTTTTATTTATAACATCCTGTAATATTTCAGATACAAATACTTTTGGATAACCTCTCTTGAATAACATGTCTTTCAAAATTTCAGTTTGCTTCAAAAATTCATCTGAGTCTGAAATCATTCTGGCTAATCGTACCCCCTGCCTCTTAACAAGAGACTTCTTTTGGTGAACGAGGTGCCAACTATTAAACTTTAGAAGTGTATTCAAATAAGTAGGTTTTCTATATATTGTTGATTTAAACTGACCATGATCTCTATCTTTGCTTATAGTACTATCCAAATAATCAACTACAGCATCATTTTTTTGTAATAGTAAATTTCAAAATGTCAGTGCTCTCTTTCATGTATAGAAAAAAACCCTCTCTAGTTTTTCACTGTTCCCTTTTCAAAAAATAATAATATCATCCAGATAACGACTGTAATATGACCAATATTCAGAATATGGACCATATATGATATATTCAGTTTCCCAATATGTAAGTACAATATTGGTGAATATGGGGGCACAAGCTGCCCCCATAACCACCCCCCTGCCTTGTTTGAATGTTTGTTGTTCAAATGCAATGATATTGCTTTCCAACACTAATTCCATTAAAGTGCTAATGGGAAGTATACGCTCATGTCCTATATGTATATGTTGACAAAGATATGAATAGAACCATTTGATACCTAGTTCATGTGGTATTACAGAGAATAAATCTCTAATATCTATGATAACAAAGATTAGGTCTTCAGAATACATTCCATTGGAAGTTTTCCCCCCAAAATCCCAAGAATCCTTGAGTATCCATGCATGGTCCCTCAAGACATTTTTCAACTGTAAATCTATAAACTTAGCTATCGGAAAAGTCTTGGATGCCCTGGCATCAACTATTGGTCTCAATGGAAGATCACTAAGATCCTTATGTATTTTAGGACCTCCAAATATAGTTGGAATTCTTGGATTTTTTTACACTCAAAAAATTATACTCAGTGATACTAATCTGATCATTTAACATTAGTTCTTCTAATAATATGTCCACCTTCCTATAGGTTATATTCTTTTCATTCAAGCTTACCTCACAATAAGTATATGTATACAATAAAGTGAACATTTTATTCTTTTAATCATTTGAATTCATGAGCACAAGGCCATCACTTGTATCTGGTTTCATAATTCTCAGTTCACTAATGTTGCAAATATCATATAATAAATCAGTTTCTTCTCTAGTCAGATTGGCCACATTATTCATTCTGTTACCTGTTTTTCGTAGCTTAGTTCTAATATCATTCTCACACATATATAGGGATATTCAAGGATTCTTGGTTTTTTTTGGGGAAAATTTCCAATAAAATGTATTCTGAAAACCTAATAGATATCAAAGATTTATTCTCTGTAATACCGCATGAACTAGGTATCAAATGGTTCTATTCATATCTTTGTCAACATATACATATAGGACATGATCGTATACTTACCATTAGAACTTTGATGGAATTAGTGTTGGACAGCAATATCATTACATTTGAACAACAAACATTTAAACAATGAAGGGTGGTGGCTATGGGGGCAGCTTGTACCCCCATATTTGCCAATATTGTACTTGCATGTTGGGAAATTGAATATATCATATATGGTCCATATTCTGAATATTGGTCATATTATGGTCGTTACTTGGACAATATTATTATTTTTGGAAAGGGAACAGTGAAGAACTAGAGGGGTTTTTCCTATACATGAAAGAGAGCACTGGTTTTTTGAAATTTACTATTACAAAAAATGAGGATGTAGTTAAGATAGAGATAATGGTCAGTTTAAATCAATAATGTATATAAAACCTACTTATTCGAATACACTTCGACATTTTAATAGTTGGCACCCCTTCACCAAAAGAAGTGTCTTGTTAAGGGGCAGGGGGTATGGTTAGCCAGAATGATTTCAGACTCAGATGAGTTTTTGAAGCAAATTGAGATTTTGAAAGACAGGTTATTCAAGAGAGGTTATCCAAAAGTATTTGTATCTGAAATATTACAGGAGGTAATAAATAAAAGGAATAGTGGTTATTTTGTTCCCCTGATAGAGATGGGTGACGTGGAAACCAGTAATAACCAGGTTGGTGTGTCAGAATTTAATAAAGCTGCAGTATTTACATATAACAAATAGTTTTGTGACATCAGAGAAAATATAAATCATAATTGGAGTGTTTTTGGTATAGAGCAGACATTTTTTAACCTTGTAGGTGCATCCCCAAGAATTGTGTACAAAAAGGATGTTAGCTTAAAACTATGTTAGAGAAGATTAGACACACAGGACGACAAGGTGGGATGAAAAAATGTGGATATCGTCTGCAATGCAAATACATAATAGAAACTAGTCAAGTGTGCATTCCAAACTATGGTAAACATGTTTTACATACAAAATATAATTGTAGTAGCAAAGCTGTGGTATACTTAACTTTATGCACAGGCTGTGCAAGTTTCTACACAGGAAAAACTATTAATACTTTGAGAAGTCGGATATACCAGCATTATTATGACATTTCAAAAAAGAAACTAAGAATGCCCTGGCAGCATATATTGCACTACATGAAGGACATAGTTTTAGATTTGTAGTGATTGATCAGGTATCCTTAGGAGGAAGAGGGGGACTGCTTAATGATTATTTAGAACTAAAAGAATTGAGATGGCAACTTCGAGTTAATGCTGCGAATTATCCAGGTCTTAATAGTGCAATCTCGATTAGCTCTATTTTAAGGTTAAGAGCAGAATTTTTTATGTAATAATAATTATTTTTGGGCCTTTGCCCCCTATTTATGTGTGCTGTCATCCAGATGTCCTGCTCTAACAGGTTGGAAGGTATGACTGAGCAGCAAGAGTGTAAATACAGTGTGCCATACTGGCAAAGAACAGAAATATATATCAAGTATCACCTGTGCACATGTATGTATGATTAGATGTAGCTGGAAGCCACAGAACAACAGACATGAGTTGCAAGTAATCAGGTAAATAAGCTGTACATGTTCTACATGTGTGCAATCTGACTTACAGTGCATCCAACAGAGGGAAATGTCTACAGCTACTGGTTGTTGCATTGCCCTAACACAGAAATGGGTACTAGAATAAGCATGATTATCAGGTTAAAATTGGAGAAGTGTCCAACTGTGTTATGACCTCGTGTCCATGCCTATTACAAACAGCTATATGAGCACCTACATAGCTGTATGGACTCAGCAATACCTGACTTGTAAAATCTGCCTCCACCAAAGTCGAGTAATCCCCTTTGGTGGACAGCAGTAATACACAAACCACATAATAGGTGGCTATATTGGCTGTACAGGGCCAAGTAGGTGCAGTCACCAACTTGGAAACATATCCGCCTTTGTGTGAACAAGCATATAATGTCACAGGTGAATCACTGTAAGGCTAACTATGAGTACAAATTGGACACATCCACTCCACCAAGGCCAATCACAAGGCCGTCATCACATATTTTTTCAATCTCAGAGGCAACAACCCAACCAACCCTGTACTGGTGGTCAATCACACCACATACACACATGCCATAGCTATAGCCAAACCGCTGCAGACAGGTTAAGTAAAAATGTCACCCCTCTATCCCCCATCAGTATAGGTGGATACGCACAGCACCCACATCCCTCCCCTCATCATCAGGGAGCAGGTCCATAATGCCTACTCAAAGGCAACAAACTGAAGTCCACATGGGACCTGATAACATCCCTGTCTGCATCCTACGTGAACTCAGGCATGTGCTCCCAGCTTCATTACACACTATTGTCAAACAAAGCCTGAGCACCATCCACATCCCATCTGCATGGAAGATGGCCACTGTAATCCCTCTACACAGAAGTGAATGTTGAATGGAGGATTACTAAATTTACTGGCCCTCATTCGGGGAAACATGACACATCAGGACCAGGAGTGCAATGCAAGCTCATACTGTGCTGATAGCTGGCAGGGGTAAGATGTGGCCATAAGTGTTAGCTAGTGCTACTCAATGTTGATGTGCAGGTTCTGAAAATAACGTTGACAAATGTATGAGGTCCTGTGATGTGTTTTCCTGTTTATGTCTTCCAGGTGCAATGCATCATGCCAGATAGCCAACCTACACAGAGGCTGAAACTGCTCTGATCATTGACAGCATAATCCAGCAGTATGGTGTCATGTTTAGCCATAGCCAACAACATCTGCGGGAGTGAACCACCTTGTGGGGCAATCTTGTCCACAGGGTAAATTATGTCAGCCTGCACGCACAAACATATGAGCAGGTCAGGCATCATGTGACTGACCTAATCCACCATGCCCGGCGAAGGGCTGCTGCCATGGCCAGAGACTGCGCAGTCACAGGTGGGGGTCCTGCTATGCAGGCCCCACTTACACCCACCAAGGAGCTCCTTGCCAAACTTGGGACACCCACCACATACCAACATCAAAGTGATGACACCCACATTCTGTGGGTGGGTGGCACCCAGACAACAGGTGAGGAGCACACACGTAAGGCCCCATTGGACATCAATCGACTAGTATAGCAGCCATACTGGCATCCATAGTGTATCTAGATGCATATGTAATGTGAAAATGCAGTTGTGGGTGGGTTTTTGTAATGCACAGAAGTGCACATCTATGGTGAAGGACAGAAAATTGTGTAGTATTGCAGCTTGTTCTGTAAATGTGCAGAAAAGCTACATTCAGTTTGTGCCAATGCCACATGTGAGTCTGTTGACAATACCTCTCTCCCCCAACTGCATAGGTCCGTCTGGTCTGGATGTAGGACACCAACCTGAAGCTGGTGAGTATGGAATTGTCCTGATGTGGTTCGCCAATACCCCAGGCATGTTAAGGGCATGCATTGCACCATGCATACAACTGTCACTCCTAGCTATATTGTGATATGTGCATGTTCACTTGGGGTGGGGTTAACTGCACTGCATCACAGTGGTCACCACAAGGGCCTATTTGCAGTAGATGTAACATTTCTGTAGCATACCTCACAACCTGTAAGTGCAAGAAATCTGGACAGAGACTAACAAAATGGGGGGGACAAAGGCCCAAAAATAAGGACATATTGTAAATATTACTCTTATACAGTCTATATAAAAAGTGTACAGACTCCTATTAAGTTGCCAGGTATTTGTGGTATAAACAAAATGAGACCACAATAAACCATTCCAAAACTTTTCCCACATTTAATGTGACCTATAACCTGTACAATTCAATTGAAAAACAAACAAATCTGTTATGGAACCAAATATGAAGAATAAAAAACTTACAATAAGCTGGATGCATAAGTGTGCACACCCTTAAACTAATATTTTGTTGAAGCACCCTTTGATTTAATTACAACATTCAGTCTGCTTGGGTACACACCTGCCATCAATTAAAGAGGCTCTGAGTAACACCAAATAATGGTCAGTCAGCTGTCCTAGTAGAGTTTTCCTCACATTTACTCATTTGCCTGGTACAGCAAAAGCCATGGTTCGCAGAAAGCTTTCAAAGCATCAAAGGGATCTTATTGTTGAAAGGTATCAGTCAGGAGTAGGGTACAACAAATATTACCACAGCATTGCATATACCATGGGACACAGTGAAAACAGTCATCAAAAGGTGGAGAAAATATGGGACAACAGTGACATTGCAAAGAACTGGACGTCCCTCCAAAACTGATGAAAAGACATGACAAAAACTGGTCAGGGAGACCGCCAGGAGACCTACAGCAACACTGAAGGGGTTGCAGGAATCTCTGGCAAGTACTGGTTGTGTACTACATGTGACAACAATCTCCTGTAGTCTCCATATGTCTGACCTATAGGGTAGTGTTGGAAGATGGAAGCCTTTTCTCACACAGAAAAACATCCAGGCCTGGCTACAATTAGCAAAAAATACATCACATCTCCCAAAAGCATGTGGGAAAATGTGTTATGGTGGAATGAGACCAAGGTTGAACTTTTTGGCCACAATTCCAAAAGGTATGTTTGGTGCGCAAACAACACTTTGCATCAACATAAGAACACCATCCCCACGGGGAAGCATGGTGTTGACAGAGTCCTTCTTTGGGGTTGCTGTTCATAAGCTGGAATTGGGGCTTTAGTCAAGGTAGAGGGAACTATAAACAGTTCCAAATACCAGTCACTTTTGGTCCAAAACCTTCAGGTGTCTGCCAGAATGCTGAAGATGAAGACAATTTTTCACCTTTCAACACGACAATGACCCGAAGCATACATCCAAATCAACAAAATAATGGCTTCACCAAAACAGAATCAAGGTTATGGATTGTCCCATTCAGAGCTCAGACCTAACTTCAATAGAAAATCTGTAGTGTGACCTAAAGAGGGCTGTGCACAAGAGATGCCCTCACAATCTGACAGAGTTGGAGGGCTTTTGCAAGGAAGAGTGTGCCAAGTCAAGATGTGCCATGCTGATAGACTCCTTCCCAAAAAGACATAATGCTATAATTAAATAAAAAGATGCTTCAACAAAGTATCAGTTTAAGGGTGTGCACACTTATGCAACCAGCCTATTGTACATATTTTCATTTATTATATTGTAAACCTAACACATTTGTGTGTTTATCGATTGGATCACACAGGTTATATGTCACATTAAAGGTGGGAAATGTTTTAAAATGATTTATTGTGGTCTCATTTTATATATTGCAAAAACCTGACATGTTAACAGGGGTGTGTACACTTATTATATCCACTGTAAGCTTGGAAAGTTGGTGTAACAGGATTTGTTTTAACATGCATTTACTGCAGGTTTTGTAGTCTGAAACACAAATGTACGTTATTAATTAGTGACATCAATCCTCAGATCATCCCAGTAATGTGTCAGACAAACACACAAACACATTTATGAGGAACAGAGCAAAAATATGAGCCATACATCTAGACATTCTGCAAAACTCTGTACAATTGTGAGGTATGTTCTCTAGGAGTTGCCACTGTGTTATACAAGTGTACATGGTTGTAGTGTGTTCTAGGTGAAGGCCCATCACTTACTAACACTACTCACATATCCCAGAAGTGTATATTAGTAGTAACATGGAGTGAAAATGGCTGCTGTGTGTGTGTGTGTGTGTGTGTGTGTGTGTGTGTGTGTGTGTGTGTGTGTGTGTGTGTGTGTGTGTGTGCATCTGCGTGCATGTGTGTGTAACAGCCAACCTTATAATGCAGGTATTAATTTGCATATGTTGTCTTCCCCTCACAGGTGGCAATGGGGGTCATGGTGCTTCCCACTCAGAATCTGATGTCAGTGTCTCTATGGACTCTGACGATAATGGTGGTCATAGTGAGCACAAGTGGCTGAATCTGTGCCATCGGTTGGCAACCCACTATTGACCACAATGTCCCCGCACACAGTCACAATGCCCACACATACACCATCCCCAGTGGCCACAGATAATGGGCAGTTGGTGGGTGGTGGCATGCAACAGGCTAGTGTGGTGACTATGGCAAGTGTGAGTGTAGACACTAGCCATAGCCAGAGTGCAGGTGAGGTCCCACACAGGTGGATGGACAGGGGTGCTCAAAGGATGACTGCTGCTCATCAAGCCCCTGTCACAAGTGCCACAGCAGGTGTCACCAGATGCATGTTTTGGGCTGTCAGGGAGGCACAGGCATGTACTGATCGCAACCCCAGACAAATACTCAGGGTCTTGGATGCACATCTTCCTGGTGTCTGTGGTGAACTACATGACCTTGCTGAGGCCATACACAACAATACAGAGGTCATGAATAGATGGTGGGGTGAGACCTTGACACTCCTTGACCATGGAATGGCTGTGCTGGAGTGTGTGGTGGGAGATGGGTGGCAGCCATGTGGACATAGGCCAGCACCACGATCAGCTGAGGGTCTACGAGGCCATGCACCTTCACACTCCTGTAGTGGCAGTACCTACAGCACTACCAAAGGGAGGGTGCTGTCCACACCATGATGCAGCAGGCCATGGGCACGTGGTCCTGACTGGTCCTGTCAGGGGCACAGATCCAGCAGACAGCAGTTACCATTGAGGAGTAGTACTGCATCTGGCCTTGAGCCTGGTGGTGCCAGTAAGACCCCTGGCAGGACCAGTTCCCATGTCCGTGGCCAGCGTTGGTGAACTATACACCCTGCCACGTATGGTCCACAGCTGTCTAACATACCACTGTGTAGGGTAGCTACATGGCGTAACTGTGTTCATACAAACACACACATCACAATCACAGGCAGGTCACCTCTAGACACAGACATGGCACCTCTGCATGGCCCATTTATAGAACACCCCTCCAAACACACACACACACACACACACACACACACACACACACACACACACACACACACATACACACACACACAATGTCAACCATATGGCCCAGCCTTTGGCAAACCCACACCACACCCTGTGCATATGATGATACCTTTGCCACATCCCTGTCATCTATGCCATTGATGCAGGGGCATGCTAATATGGGTCTGATGCACAGGGTGAATATAGTATACTGTAGCTATGCAATGCTGTGTTAGGTGCTGTCTGCATACATTTGTTCTGGGTACTCATCAAAGTGTATGTACCTTATTAGCCATGATGCAATATTGGTATTAGTACAGCTGACTGAATGTAGTCTGACATGCTGTATTCAGTTTGTGTTCCAGGTGTCTATGTGTTTGCAGGCTGTGGCCCTGCAGACATTACTAATGTGGAGTATGGCAGAGTGGAAACACATTGGCTATTGCATAACCAAGGTACAGCTGTATATGTATATGTTTACCAGGTGTGTATGCATGCAACAGTGTATGAGGGACACTTGGCAGACAGTGTGACTTTGCATACATACCTTTTGTCACACACAGCTAGGCTTCATACATGTCATCTCAGTGTTGTTTAGTACCACAGGCTCATACATACAGAGGAGGTTACTGGAGTACTAGTACTTGGTCTGTCACAAGCATAGCCATGATCTTACCCCAACAGATCCACCTATCATGTGGGCACACAGTAGTCTCAGGGCCTTTCCACGTCTACATGTTGCACACACATAGGCAACACACAATGTGTATGTGACATTATCAATTGTGGAGTGTGGGACACATGTTGTGGTAATGTGACGGCTGGCAGCACATAGCATGCCCATGGCAAGTGCAATACACAGGATGCCCTCTTGCATGCTAGTATGACACCTTCTTCGTGTGACATTACCTTCACTTACAGTATTTCTCATGACATTAAGGTGCCTCTGATATGCAATTACTTCTCTATGCAATCAGTACAGAACGGTATGACATGTGTCTTGTCCCACAGTTCTGGGACCTCTTTTAATTGTGTCAGTTATCAGCACAGCTTATACCTTGCCAAACATGGACTGCTACATGCAGGGTGGTTCAGACATACCTCTCAACTGTACAGTTTATCCAGACTATCCAGATGTTTGCTACATATCAGGGGTCCATTTCCTCATACACCTGTGTCTGTCTGTCAAATTGTTTACAAACCATTGCAGGCTGTAGTCATAACATAATGGCAGAAATTATAAGTTGCACACTTCATACCATTCAGACTATGTATGCTAATGCAAACCCTGTTATGCTATCATAAGTTTGTAGGAGCACTATTTGACAAGTGTTGCTAGTATGTGTCCTTTGTCACCCCATTATATATAGCATTGTAAACAGTCCTTGCTCCAACAGCTTGGGAGGTATGGGTACAAATGGTGGCCATACCTCTAAACTCTGCATATGTGTGCAGATTGTTCTGACCTCTGACACATGATTTAGTCACATTGGTCATGTTCATGTGGTTGTCTGGCCTACATCTGGTAAAATCATGACAGACTGACATTTTAGGTTAATGACAGCTGTTGTCCTGTAACAACACATACCCTTCGGCAGGTGTATTCAATTGCATGAGGTGTTCTGCTATCCATTTCCCATGTGTATCAAGGCAATATGAGATAGGTGTGCCCACTGTTTGCTGTTTGCCCCAGTTTCACATATGGCATTCACCTGATGCCTGTCTGTAGACTGCTGCAAGGTGATGTGATACAGTGATTGAGTTACAGACTGTTTATCAGCATTATGTTTCAGACAGGTACAAGGTCTGCTGCCACCATGTCGGTCACTACAGTGACTGTGACAGTTTGGCAATGTGTCTCATAAATGCCCATTGTTAGGGGTCACAGACAACATATTGGGTGCAAAAATCTTGATATTCCATATAGATATGTATAGATGGCTGGTATGGTCTGTACAGTTTAACATGTTGCATCTACAGCAGATGCCATTAAGTGGCTCTGCAAGATAATGCCATGGTGATGGAGTCAACAGGCTTTAAAATGCATAACAATAGACACAACAGTCACAGG
This sequence comes from Protopterus annectens, assembly GCF_019279795.1. NCBI lineage: Eukaryota > Metazoa > Chordata > Ceratodontiformes > Protopteridae > Protopterus > Protopterus annectens. Next base: position 1,170,230,878 of record NC_056731.1, read on the forward strand.
GAATACACTTCCCATACACACACACACACACACACACACACACACACACACACACACACACACACACACACACACAGTAGCCAGACATTGAGTTTAGAACCCCTACCTATCTAGTTATTGTTACTATGGTGTTAGGCAATTACCACATGCACCACATAGCTTATAGGGTGAAGAGTGTCCCAAGGTAGTTCTAAGGTGAATAACATCACCAGGTCTTGTAAAGTATGGCAATGGGCAGTCTACTTAGAGGGTAAAGCCTCAAAATACTGTATCCTACAAATATACACACTTACAAACACTTACCTAAACATATACACACTCACATGTGCCAGAACTGAGATTAGAACCCCTACCTATATAGTTATTGGTACTATGGTAGTCTGCAGTTATCACATGCACCACAGAGCTCATAGGGTGAAGAGTGTCCCAAGATACGTGTACAGTGAGTAACATCACCAGCCCTTGTAAAGTGTGGCAATGGGAGGTGTACTTGGTGAGTAAGGCCTCAAAACACTTTCACCTATGAATATACACCATTACAAACACAAATACCCACACTAAATACACACACGCACACACACACACACACACACACACACACACACACACACACACACACACACACACACACACACACACACACTAATGCACACACACACACACACACACACACACACACACACACACACACACACACACACACACACACACTCACACACACACATGCACTTGCCAGAACTGAGAATAGTACACCTATCTATCGTATGTATTCCATACTGTTACATAGTTATTGCATGCACCACAAAACATATAGGGCTAATGAGTATGTACAGGTACTTCTGTGGTGCATGACATCAGCGGGCCTTGTAAAGCAGCCAGTGGGAATTGTATTGGATGGAACATGCATAAAAATTATAAATCCCACCCCCCCCAGTGGCTATGGTTCTCACTCAAACAAACAGAGGTTACTGTTCTTGCACACACACACACACACACACACACACACACACACACACACACACACACACACACACACACACACACACACACACACACACACACATACACACACACACACACACACACACACACTTGTCAGTATTGCGCTTGGAACCCCTACCTATTGGTACTGCAGTGTTATGCAGGTAATACATTTGCCACAATGCTTACAGGGTGAAGAGTATCCCAAGGTACTTCTAAGGTGATTAACATCACCAGCCCTTGTAAAGTATGGGAATGGGAGGTGTACTGGGTGAGAAAGGCCTCAAAATGCATTAACCTACAAATATACACACTTACAATCATGAATACACACACAGTTATATTTGCCAGGACTGAGATTAGCAAACCTACCTATCTCATTATTGGTACTAAAGTAATCCACTGTTATCACATACATCACAGAGATTATGGGGCTGAGGCCACTCTAAAGGTACTTCTAAGGTGACTGACATCAGCAGGACAGCTAAAGTAGGCGAATGTGAAGTATACTTGATGTGAATAGTCTCAAAATCTTTAACCTACAAACACACGCACACATTTGGCAGGACTGCGATAAGAACCCCTGCCTACTTAGTTATTTGTACTATAGTGTTATGCAGTTATCACATGTGCCACAGAGATTACAGGACTGAGGCCAGTCCAAAGGTACGTCTAAGGTGAATGATATCTGCAGATCATGTAAAATAGGGCAATGGGAAGTGTAGTGGGTGGGAAAGGCATAAAACTCTTATTCCTATACATACACACACACACACACACACACACACACACACACACACACACACACACACACACACACACACCGGGACTGAGATTAGAATCCCTACCCATCTAGTTATTTGTATTACTATAGTGTTACGCAGTTATCGCATGCGCCACAGAGATTACAGGACTGGGGGTTGGGAGGGTAGCCTAATGGTTAAGGTGTTTGCCTTACAAACACAAGGTGCAGGGTTAGAGTCTCACAAGGGATAGTTAGCTAGGCTTAAAATGGCTTGCAAGGGCAGTTAACCTAGAACTAATCTATGAACCTATGAACCTAAGGGTGTGCACACCTATACAACCAGCTTGGAACCTATGTGTCTATTATTCTGATGCATTTTTTTTACTTACAAAATGAAAGAGCTCAATAAACACTTTGCTGGATCCTGGTGTACTATAGAACTCACACAGTAAGAATAGCGGGCTCCAGGTCCAACTCTAAACCAGTCACAAGTGGTGTCCTGCAAGGCTCGGTCCTGGGACCCCTACTGTTTGGCATAAACTACTCAGAAGTACAGGCAAACAAAGGAGGACTATGGCTAACCAAGTTTGCCAATGAGTGCAAACTGGGAGCCATAATTGACTCTCCGGCTGACACAGACATCCTCCAAAAGGGCCTTACTGAGACGGACACGTGGTATCAAAGTCATGGTCTCAAGCCAAATGCCAAAAAATTCATAGTCATCCTGTTTGGGAAAAACAAAACACCCATGAATTTCCACATAGGTGGCAGCCCCCTTAATAAAGAAGAGGTAATAAGAGATCTGGGGACCCAGGTAGATAGTAATCTCTCTTTTGACAATTATATTGCCAAAGTAGTTAGGAAATCCTTCTATGTGGCCCATCTAATTACTAAAGGATTCGCATCTAAAAATAAAGAGGTTATAGTTCCCCTCTACTCATCACTCATTAGACCCATCATAGAGTACAATTCCCCATTTAGGATGTACCTCATAAGACACTTCCAACAGCTGGAAAGACCACAAACATACCTCACCAAGAGGATTACTGGTCTCAAACATATGTCCTATGCAGCCCGACTGAAAAATCTCTGGCTGTACTCAGTGGCATATCGCTTACTCAGAAGTGATCACTGCCTGACTTACAAAGCCATGCCCAACTCAGAATTGATGGACATGCTCCACCTAAAGAAATCCAAGTCACTGCGAGCCACATGCTCTAGTGAGCTAAACCGCACCACAACAATAAATAGAACATGCTGGAGAGATAGATTCCTGTCACAGAGACTCCCCATGCTTTGGAACAAAATTCCAAATTATATCAGGCAGAGCCCCTCATTAACACTCTTCAAGAGAAACCTTGATGAGTGGATTGGTAACAGAAAATACACCCCTGGGATCACTACATTGGCTCTGCTTGACAGAGGATCAGTTAATTAATTAATGGGGCAGCGAAAGCCGACACACTCTGGCTAGGCTTATAAATGCCCTCAGGCAGTTAGCCTAGTACCTACCTATGAACCTATGAGGCCAGTCCAAAGGTACTTCTAAGGTGAATGACATCTGCAGATCTTTTAAAGTAGGACAATGGGAAGTGTACTGGGTGGGAATGGCTTAAAACTCTTATTCCTCCACACACACACACACACACACACACACACACACACACACACACACACACACACACACACATTTACCAGGACTGTGATTACAACCTCTGCCTATTTAGATACTTGTATGCAGTTATCACACATTCCACAGAGCTTACAGGGCTGAGGGTACTCTAAAGGTACTTCTAAGGTGAAGGACATCTGCAGATCCTATAAAGTAGGGCTGTGGGAAGTGTAGTGGGTGGGAAATTCCTAAAACTGTTATTCCTATACTCACACACACACACACACACACACACACACACACACACACACACACACACACACACACACACACACACACACACACACACACACACAAAGAAAGCTGATGTGATGAGTACTGTCACACAATAGATCTCACCTTCATACTGGTTATAACTGGTAAGCAACTGTCTGCAGCAGGACATCAGTCTATGCCATTTGTGATATCCCTGTGTATGACTCACTCTCTTTGTATGTCTCCCTGTGTCTCTCTTTCTATCATTGTCTGTCTCTCTCTTCACATGTCTATGTGTGTGCATGCTTGACATATTGTAAATGTTGCCCATATATGTAAATGTGCATTATATGCAACAAATGCAGATATACCACATATGGGTCACCTACAGCTGGCTGTAAGTAATCCTGTCTGCTGGGTGTGTGTGGAGACAGTTAAGGTGTATATAGCCATGTGTATGCAAAGATTTTGCACAATACAGATATATATATATATATATATATATATATATATATATATATATATATATATATAAGTATATATGGGTCTACTTCTGTTGGTCGACAGCTCATTTGGCTGACAAAAAGTATTCAAGGCAAAAACCTGTGATTTGCCCCCCTCCCCACTGTTGTGTGACTGTAGAATTGTTATATATAGTTGGGGGTGTGGGGGGCACAGCCCCCCACATTGGGTGGGGTGGGGGGGCGAATCCCCCCACCTAGAATGTTTGTCGATCAAATGAGCTGTCGGCCAAATGAGTGTCAGTGATATGGGTTGACCAACAGAAGTAGACCCATATATATATATATATATATATATATATATATATGTCCGATGTGGTTTCTGACATGGGCTTTAATTCTATAAGTGTAGGAGAGTACCCAGTGTGACCTTCTATAGTGAATGTGGGACTCCATTCCAGAGATAGTTGTACTCCAGTCCAGGGATTTGTGTGCTATAGCCATACCTCTCAACCTGTTAGTGCAAGATATCTGTAGATAGGTTGCCAAAATGGGGAGACAATGGCCCAAACATAAGGAGATACTGTAACTATTGCTCTTATTAATGTATGATTTGCTAGGGTTACAGGGTTTGTTTTAGTAAACATTTTCTGACATATATGACATCTGTCACTGTAGTGTATTTTGCCATTAACTACTGACAGAAATCCTCAGATCATCACAGTGATTTAACAGAGACATACAAGATGGATGATGCACAGACCAATGTAATGAGCCAAAACACTGGAGATTCTTGCACAATCTGGCCACTTGAGAGGTCTGGCTACAGCTGAGTGAGTGATGCAGCTGTGTGAAGAGTCCAGCACCTTGGTGATATACTGGCTGGGGATCTCCTGCTTGTGTGATATTCTTCTTACCTGAAAGGTCATATCCTGGTGTGGGCACACCTCTTGACTGTACAGGTTTATCCAGATTGTCCAGATGTTTGTCTAAGTTTTGTCCATGTGTCATAAACTTGTAGTTCTCTGGCAAGTTGGTGGCATATACATAAAGACTGGGAATTTGGAAAATAATGACAGAACATTTGTGTTTCAGACCTCATAACCTTCAGCCAATTCATGCTAATGCAAAACCTGTTGTACAACCAACTTACGAAGGTTGTAAGGGCAATATTTAAACACAAGCCTATCATTGGGCCTTTGTCCCATTTTCATTTATGACCTTGTCCAGATGTCTTGCTGTAAGAGGTTGAGAGTTGTGGGTGTGGTTACAGAGTGCATTCTACTGGCAGAGATGTCGATTATATTTGTGGTGTATTCCACATAGCACTGTGATTTCCAGGTATGTCAGTGGCAGAGCATTACAGAGTACTGTGGTGAAAAACTGACATAAATTTGTGTATAGGTTGATAGGTTGATATGACGTTAATAGGCTATTGGCTCTGATGCCCTTATAACCCTCATAAACATGAGTGTAGCTCATGTTAAGACATGTCGGCACACAGAGCCCCTGTCCAGCAGGGGCACAGGTGGGATCACAGGACTGTATGTTCTGTTTCCCATGCACGTATACAGGGGGCACTTCAATAGGGGTATTGAGGAACTTGGCTTGGTGTGGACAGGGAGTGTATTCCACAGATGGGAGAGTATGTGGGACACATATCTGTCATACCAACAAGCCCTATGATATCACAGACCAGGTGACGCTGTGCCTACAGGTAGATCAAGTGGGCCTTGACTTCCAGATGTGCAACAAGTTCATCAAGACAGGGTCTGGATTGCTTTGTATGTCAGAGAGGGGTCACCTCTGCAGAGATTGTATAGCACTGAGTATAGGGACAGTGCTGTTAGCCTGTCTGTGTAGGGTAGGTGTTTGTGGTCCTACATTCTTCTGGTGAGGAACCTCTATGGTCTCTCCAGATGCTGCATGTGCTTTGTGAGGTACATTTCAAAGGGGGCATTGAACAAAATCATTGGCCTAATAAGGTTAAAATACATAGTTCTTATGACCTCTTTGTCCCTGAATGGATGCCCTTGCATTTGGGTTGTCCCATCTATGAAGCTTTCTATACAATGGAAGCAACATGGTGCTCAGACGTCAGGTTGCTATTAACCTGGGTGTCCAATTGCCTCACTACTGATTGTGTATGTAGGACATTGTTGTTAATGGGATACTATGTGGGTTGGCCAGTCTCCGCAAGGGGGATGCTGATGCATATACAGATATTCAGCTTGTGGCAATGTTTCTGGCATCAGTCATTTGTTTTGTTGGGTCCCTGTTGTAGGACGTCCACATCACTTTGGGTATTGATGTCTGTTCCAAGCTTTCAGTCATCTGCCTATTTGGTCAGCCATAGGCCTGTGTTTATGGCCTGTACCTCAGGGGAGTACATCCCATATACCAGAGGCCCCGGACTGATTCCTAGGGTATGCCACACAGCATGGGTGTACTGTTTCAGTTGGCTACCACTATTATGAATATGTGGGTTTGATCAATCAACCAGTTTGCTACCCATCTGGTAACATATGGATTACTGCCTAGATGACAAAGTTTGTGTACTATGGCCATATGTGGTATCGTGTATAAGTCTTTGGCCCGGTCAAGGTGGCCAGGGTGCACCATCTGTCCCCCATCCATGCCTTTGTTGGCTGCCTCAGGGAAGTCCTCCAGAGTCACTGACATACCTCTGCTGAGAATGGCAGACTGTTTAGGGTAATGTATTTGGATTTTACTTATGTCCCTGTTAATGAGTTACATGATAATCCATTGCATGGCCTTGCAGATCAGGATAGTTAGGCTGATGTCTCTTCCATTTCCTGGATCAGTGAACAGTCCATCTTGGTGTGAAGGGATGACTGTGGCTGTCTGTCACTCAGCTGTGACACAGACAATACTCAGGGTTTGGGTGTATATGGTGCATAATGATGCTGCCAGTTCATGCCTGGGTTCCTGTAGGTTGTAACCTGGGCTGTCTTCAGGTCCCATGGAGGCTGTCTTCTTGACTTTGAGAGGACATTGCTGCCCTGTTCCCTAGTGATAAGGGTTGGGTGTTCAGGTACTGGGGATGTCCTGCTTCCATGATGGGGGGCAAAAGTAAGACATTTCCACTGCATCTGTCAACTAGTGGATTGGCTATATCTACAGCATTTGTGCATGTGGTGTCCTTGACCACCAGTTTTTCACAGATCTGGGAGCTTCCTTTGAGAATGCAGACATATGTGAGGAAGGCCTTATGATTGTTTATCTTAGATGTGTGCACTTTGGACTCGGATTTATCTTTAGTGGATTTGACTGGTGCTCTTCTTTGTTTGTTCAGGCTAAGGGGCAATTACTACCAATTGTGCACCTGCTCCTTCTTGGTCCTATTCAGCAATGTTATCCTTTATTGCAGATGTTTGTTGGCAGGTTTACTCTCCCTTGTGGATGGTGATGTTGTCCTGTCAGGTGTTCCTGATTTTGTGCATCTGTATATATATGCTGGCATAGTTATTTTGTGTGCATTTTTATGTTGGTGCCTGTTCCTCTAGTGGGGTAGGGGCCTGTTCAGCTGTTTATACCATCCCACTGGTGGCTGTGATCAGCTTGTGGGACATCTTCCTTTTACCATGGCTAGAGGGGGATCAGGGGTGATGGTAATATGACATGTGACCACTTTTCTGTCGGATCTTGCCAGGGAGGATGATACCATAGGGGTGCTGCAGTGTTTGATCATGTTGGTTACTGCCAAGTCTGACATAGGTATCACATCTTGTGGGAGTATCAAGTGGCTGTCCTAAGGCTGTAGCATTGCTAAGATGGGGGAATGTCTGTGCATTCCTGTTCTGTCATGGGTGGATTTCAAATCCATGGCTGGGTAATATAATTCAGCCAGGATCAGGATAACAGGTGGAATCCTGATAGATTTGTAGAGGGCCAGATATGTGGGGTGGGTACCTTGAGTCAGATATGTTGGCCTGTAGCTACCTATGATTTGAATGTGGGTCTTGTCAACAGTTGATGGCACATGGAGTGTCTCATGTGTGCCTGACTTTTTGACCAGCCTGGAGGTGTGTGTCTGTCTAGTATATATTTATACTCCACCTCCTTTGGCTTTGCTGCCCACATTTTGGGTTCTGGCTGTGTGATAAGATGAGTGATCAGGTAAGGATGTGTTTCTCTCCATGGGTGTGGGCCAAGTTTCTGTGAGTGCAGACATGTCACTATCTTCCAGGGTTACAACTGTCTGCAGTGAGTGCATTCTTCTGTTTAGACTCTTAGCCATGCCAGCTAACTAAAAGTTTTACACAGGATGTCCAGATTCATGCCTCATATATCTGGTCAGTTTCTCATAAGTTTGTGGTTTTCAAGCACATTTATTGCAAATCACTCGGGGTTGAAGTCTGGAAATACTGACAGAGACATTTGAGTTTCAGACTTCATACCCTTCAGACAATCCCTGCTAATACAAACCGTTATTCTATCAACTTTCTAACATTATAAGAGCACTACTTAAAAAGTGCCCCTATATTTGGGCCTTTATTCCCCCATTATTTATGGCTTTGTCCAGATTTCTTGCTCTATGGGGTAGAGAGGTATGCTCCTAGCATTTGGTGGCATGGCCTTTCATTTGCATTTTTTGACTGTGTTATGCTAGTAGTATGGACCCCATGACATTCTCTACAAAGGCAGTATGGGTGAGGCATGGGCCTTTGCCAGAGGCCTGTAGGCCCTGGTGAAAGAGATGTAGGCCATCTTTGGCAAGGCAGCATGTTCTGTTGTTCATATGTTCCCAGGCTGCCAGGCAGTGGATCTCCCTGGGATGACACCAGTAAGTGAGCCAAGTGTTACAGACAATCACTTTCTGTTTGTATTGAGCCATCACTCTGGGTGACAGCAGGATGCTGCTTACAGCTAGGGGACATATGTGCATGGGACATAGTTCGGAAAGTACATCTGACATCATACACATCATCATGTACCAGGCCAGAGTGATACCTGCACCGGTTGTAGAGTGACATGATTGCATGTGTGATATGGCAGATTATGGCACCTGACAAATAAGTAACCGTGGCTTTATCGTTATCCTGCCTGGTGTGTAGCACATCTGTGTGTCTCACAGTGGAGTCTTCTATGAGTAATATGTTGTGTGTATGGTAAGACCTTAGTGTTTGCAAGACCCTGGTGTGTGGAGTATGCATGGTCTGTGGTGTGTATGTTTGTGCAGGGGTCCCCTACACATGGTCAAAATGCTACAAAGTCAAAACCCATATGGCCGAGACCATATGTTTGACTTTTGAAATCCCGACCATGTGTAACGGTCATCTCTGTGCAGTGCGGAATGAAAAGATTTCCATTTTCACACTGTAGTGCAATCTCGGAGTTTGTATATTAAAGTTACGGGGGTTGTGGGGGGTGTAGCCCCCTGCTAAGTCTTAGAAAGTGAGTTACTTTTGTGTTTTTTTTTTACATGTTTGAAATTGCAGAAGTCGAATATATGGTCTCGGACATATGGGTTTTGGATTTCTGCAATTTCGATCATGTCTAGTAGATACATTTGTGCAGTTCTCATGTGTTTTTGCCTCTGAGGTGTCCTTTGCTTGGGGTTTTTGTTTGTTGTAGACCTCCGCTTATGTGGGTGTGTGTTGTGTATTTGCATGTGATATTTACTGCCTCCACACACTGCAGGGCACCTATGTTACTGAAAAATTTGTTCTGGTGTGCACATTCTCCATTTGTCTGGCCAGTGGCTCCCCTCCCCCTTATGTGTGTCTCTTTTATCCTTCTGTATTCCTGTCACAAGCTCTGCCCACAGTGGCTGCTATGTATGTGTATTTCTGCTGTGAGTGGGTGGTAGACACCATAACATCACACACAGGGTTTTGGACTTCACACCTCTGAGTGTATCTGTTTAGCAGGTTGTCCATCATTGTACCACTGCATCTGCTGTGGTCCTCAGACATTTTATGTTACTATGTTATTATGCAGCTACATGTTGGCCTAGCTGTCAAACCATCACTGTCTCTGACAGCTGGACAGGTCCATATATGACAGTCAGATGAAGGCCCACACATGGGGACAGGGTGTTGATACCATTCTGCCAAACATAAGAACAGTTGGGGGCCAGTTTGGTATTTGCTTGCTTTCTGTCATGGGTGTGACATCTGCTTCTCCACTGTCTGCCATTGATGTTTTGACATGACCTTTTCTTGTTTTGCAAATAGTTAGCAGGCGAATGCAATGTTAGGCTAAGCAGAAGAGATATACAAGGCATACTTGTGCTCCTTCTGTGACAACTTTCTATTCCAGGGGTAGGGCTGTTGGCCAGTTACATGTTTTGTCAGTACTGACACAGAAAGGTGGCAGCCTTTTATGACATGGCAGTACACAGACCTTCTGGTACCTGCTGTGCTACAAGGCACCATACCTCTCAACGTCTGAGTGCCAGACATTTGGACAAAGCCATAAATAATTGGGGGATAAAGGCCTAAATAAAGGGACCATTTTAACTATTGGCCTTAGAAACCTAGAAAGGTGATACAATAACAGATTTAGCACTGGCATGTGTTTTCCTATAGGGTAGGACATCTGAGACGCTACAATCTGTGTTTTTTTTCTGACTTTAGTCTTTTGTGATTTGCCAGACAGCCAGCATTTCATGATGAAGAGACCACAAATATGATGCAAACCTCTGGACATTCTGAAAAAGGTCTGCAGTTGTGAGGTATGGCAGGTACTGTGTAGGTTACTCTGACCTGTATACTGTCCATATGTGTGGCCCCCTGTCCATGACCTGTCCAGCTTTCCAGCAGTATCAGATATTGACATCTGGACAGTGTGTTCAACTCCTACCATAGGTGTAGCTGACATGCTTGGAACATGGCCCTGTCAACCACAGTACTGTACCTAGGCCACTAGTACACAACAGCCCGGAGTAAGTGCTGGCCACATCCTGACAGTATTAAGCACTCATGTACATAGCTCATTGACCCCTGTATATTGTGGACATGCAACAAGTTATCATGTTGATTGTGATAGCCCTGTCAATGTGTGACCTGCTGCTATTACCCTGCAAACATGCATATTAGGTTCATAGGTTCATAGGTAGGTACTAGGCTATCTGCCTGAAGGCATTTATAAGCCTAGCCAGAATGTGTTGGCTTTCGCCACCCCCTTATATTAGTTCCCTGTGCCTCTGTCCAGCAGACCCACTGAAGTGATCCCCGAGGTAAACTTTCTGCTTCCCATCCACTCGTCAAGATTTCTTTTGAAGAGTGTTAGCAAGGAGCTCTGCCTGATGTAGATTGGGATCTTATTCCAAAGCATGGGAAGTCTCTGGGACAGGAATCTGTCCCTCCAGCACGTCCTATTTATTGTTGTGGTGAGGTTTAGATCCCTAGAGAGTGTGGTTCGTGGGGATAAGGTTTTCTTTAGGTGGAGCATATCCATCAATTCTGGGTTGGACATGGCCTTGTATCTCTGGCAGAGATCACCTCTGAATAGGTGGTATGCAACCGAGTGCAGCTGTAATTTCTTCAGTCGAGCTGCATAGGGCATCTGTTTGAGTCCAGTGATCCTCTTGGTGAGGTACTTCTTTGTTCTTTCCAGCTGTTGCAGGTGTCTTGTAAGGTACATCCCAAATGGGGCATTGTATTCTATGATGGATCTGATGAGTGATGAGTAGAGGGGTACAATGACCTCTTTTGATCTTGATGTGAACCCTTTTGTGATTAGGAGGGCCACGTAGAAGGATTTTCGAACCACTTTGGCAATGTGATTATCAAAGCTGAGATTACTATCTACTTGGGTCCCCAGATCCCTTATTACATCTTCTGTATTTAGGGGACTACCACCTATGTGGTAGTTTGTGGGTACTTTGTTTTTTTCAAAGGGGATAACTATGCACTTTTTGGCATTTAGCTTGAGGCCATGATTTTGACACCAGGTATCCGTCTTAGTGAGACCCTTTTCGAAGATGTCTGTGTTAGCCGGATAGTCAATTATAGCCCCTAGTTTGCAGTCGTCTGTGAACTTGGTCAGCCATAGTCCTCCTGTGCTTGCCTGTATCTCTGAGAAGTATATGCCAAACAGGAGGGGTCCTAGGACTGAGCCCTGGGGAACTCCACTTGTAACCAATTTAGAGTCGGACCTAGCTCCCGCAACTCTCACCATGTGGGTTCTGTCCGTGAGCCAGTTGGCAACCCATCTTGTGATGTAGGGGTTTATGTTCAGGCTGGTGAGCTTGTCTATAATACCAGAATGGGGAATGATGTTGAAGGCCTTTGCAAGGTCTAGGTAGGCTGTGTGTACCACCTTTCCCTCATCTATAGCCTTGGTAACTGTCTCAAAGAAGTCCACCAGGTTCAGGAGGCATGATCTGCCTTTAACAAAGCCAAACTGGGTAGGGTCCAGTGTTTTGAGGTTCCCACTGTCTCTGTTAATGAGTTCCATGATGATGCACTCCATAGCCTTGCAGACCAAGCTAGTCAGGCTTATAGGGCAATAGTTCCCAGGGTCTGTTGTGGCTCCACCTTTGTGGAGCAGAATAACCGTTGCTGTGCGCCACTCTATGGGTACGTAGCCTGTGGAGAGGCTGAGTTTGAACAGTGTGTTTAGGTGAGGGGTTAGTTCGTCTTTGAGCTCATGTAGAACGCAGCCTGGGACACTGTCCGGTCCCATTGATGCTGTGTTTTTGGCTTTGGAGAAGGCTGTTTTAACCTGAGTGTCTGTGATTTCAGGGACTCTACATTCTTCTGGTATGGTTATGGGCCCTTTTGGGGGTTGAGAGGGGGGTGAAGTTTGCACTGAACCTGTCTGCCAGGATGTTGGCGATATCGGTCGGTTCAGTGTATTTTGTGCCATTCTGCACTAACTCCGAGCAGATCTGAGCATTGCCACTTAGATTCTTGACATAGCTAAAGAATGCCTTGTGGTTATCTTTGGAGTCCTTGGCAATTTTTCTTTCAAAGCTCGCTTTGGATGATTTTATGAGGGATCATAGTTTCATGCTGATACTGATCACGGATGTCTTCCCTTCTTGGGATTTTACTCTTTTCTGTACTAGTTTCCTCCTTCTATTGCATAGCTTGCTTATGGCAGGAGTCCACCAGACTGGTTTTCTTTTCTTGGAGGAGTGAGTCTTGGTTTTGCTTGGGATGGCATGATCTATGCATTCTTGTAGGTGCCCGTAGAATGCATTAGAAAAGATTTTTGCAGCTTGGACAGTGTTATCCTTCAGCATGGGGGCTTTGAAACTTTCCCCCTCGGTCTTAAGTAACGTGAAGTTTGCTTTTCAAAAGTTTTTTCACAGTGGTTTTCTTGTCCAGGGGTGGGGGCAGAATGTGGATAGCCAAAGTGATTTGTTTATGGTCAGATCTAACCAGCAAGGGATTGACCTCTGGTTTGGATCACCGGTCGCCCATGTTGGTGATGACCAGGTCCAATATGTTGTCACCTCTGGTGGGAGTGTTGACCAGTTGAACCAGGGCATTTGAGTTTATAAATTCTAGGAAATGTTGGGCAAGGGAGTTAGTACTTGAGTAGTTCTCCCAGTTAATGTTTGGATAATTGAAATCACCCAATATTTGGGTGTTTGGTAGGATCTTTATGTTTCCCAGTGTTTCCAGGAAAGTGGAATGGGGGTCCTGGGACATGATGGATGATCTGTAGCAAGCTACAATTTGAATTGCAGTTTTGCCCATTGTTAGTTGCACATGGATGATCTCTGAGGCATGGTGCTGTGCCACTAACCTGGAGGTGTGGGTATCTTTGATGAATATGGATACGCCCCCGCCTTTTGTATTTCAGTTTGGGTTCTGTGGCCTAAATGTATGGTATGATGTGTAGCCTGGTAGTGCTGGGGTGCACTCTGGAGCCTTAAACCAGGTTTCTGTTACTACACATATATCAATTTTCTCCATACTGAGGAGTGCCTCGAGTGCATGCATTTTGAGGTTCAGACTTCTGGCATTGAGTAGCACTACCCTGTTTTTTGTTACTTGTGCTATTTACAGTGGTAGGTTTGTCTTTTGAGCCTTGCCTAAAAAAGGTACTATGGGGGTGGCAAGAGCCTTGGCCAGTATTCGAAAGCTTAAGGGTGACAGGTGCAAGCCATCTCTAGCGAAGCAGCGTGGCTTGTCGAGCATGTTATCCCAGGTGGACAGACACTGGATCCCCTTTGAATAATGCCAGGAACTTAGCCAATTGTCAGTTGTTATTACTGCATTTCTATGGGAATATGGATGTGGATGGGGCAGACCTGTCAATTCTACACAGTTGCACATACTGTGCTAATATTTGATTTACATTTTGGTTCCATTTAGCATAGCCTTGTGCCCTGTCTTGGACACTAGAGGCATATCACTAAAGACTACAGGTCAGATTGTAATGGCATACATTTGAGTTTCAGACTTCTTACCCTTCAGAGCTTTACTGCAACTGCAAGACCTGCTGCGCTATCCCTGTGTAAGTCTGTAGGGGGATATTTCATCATTGTCACCATTTGTAGGCCTTTGCCAGACATTTCTTTATGGTTTTCTATGGCTGACTTGCTGGGTGAGACTGAGGGGTGAGTATGGGACCCCCACATTGACCTATGAACCCCCCAGTTAGTTGACCCCCCACATTTACTGCTTTGGGATTTGTCAGCTTGGGTACTACTGCATAGTGTGGGAAGACCAGTATTAGGCAAACATTTCCTGGTGTCCCACATTACTGTCAGTTGTCTGCTGCTATTCCAGTAGGCCAGCCCATTCCCTTGCATGCATGCATCAGTACCATAGATATGCTACCAGAATGTACTAATCCATTCATTTATTGTTAAGAAGACTGACTTACTTTGGGCCTGCAGCAGTTGTGAGGATGGTGCTTGAGGGCTGCCTATGTCATATGCATGCAGTACACTGCCTATACATGGTAAGGTACAGATAGTGTGATGTGTGTGGCATCCATTTTACTGTGTATGCGAGTCAGAGAGACGTGTCAGTCCCTGGGTCCCTAAAGTGTCAGTGTGTGTGCTATGCATTACCTCTTTGCCAAGGCCAGGCCATACTGGGCATGTCTCTGTCTGCCTACAGGACCTGGCTCAGGGGATTCTTCCTCCAAGTCCCTCTGTGCCTATGGGGACCTTGGCAATGGTGGGTGGCTGTGTGGCCCTTCCCCGTGCTGTTCCTGATACAGCTGTTTCCACAGGATCATATTGTGTAGCATGGCAGTACTGCAGGGCTTCACCAGATGCATCAAGGCAGTGGAACTGTGACTTCAGCATCCCAAACACATGCTCTATAATGATCCTGGTTTGTGCGTGTACCTCATTATGGCATTCTTGATTGGGTGTGTGTGCATTTCTGATGGGAGTCATCATCCATGACTCCAGTGCATAGCCAGCATTCCCCACCATGTGGCCATATGGGATACCCCCCCCCCTGGAAAATCCCTGGTACAGCTGTGAGGAATGCCAGATGTGGGAGTTGTGATACCTTCCAGGGCAGCCAGCACACACATTAATGATAATGCTCTGGGCATTGCATACAACCTGACAGTTGATGGAGTGAAAGCCCTTGCTGTTTAAGTAGAGCCTACCCTGTTC
Organism: Protopterus annectens; assembly: GCF_019279795.1. Classification (NCBI taxonomy): domain Eukaryota; kingdom Metazoa; phylum Chordata; order Ceratodontiformes; family Protopteridae; genus Protopterus; species Protopterus annectens. The sequence goes on from NC_056731.1 coordinate 1,170,246,495, forward strand.
ACCGGGTGGGGCTTTGATGTGGATGTGCGTGCAGTCTATGGCACCCAGTACCTCTGGGTAGTCTGCTACATGGTGTAAGAGGCACATATTGCTGGTCCTCTCCTCATGGGTGCTGGAAAAGTAAATGTGCTCACTGGCATGTGGTAGCATGGCATCCAGAAACTGGTGGAGTACCCTGTATGCAGATGCCTATGAGACCCCCATGGTGTCCCCAGTAGGTCTTTAGAAAGTACCCCTAGCTAGTATTCTTAAGGCTACACGTACCTTGGTATCCACTGGGATGGGTTCCCCTCTGTTGGCTCTGGGTCTGAGGTGAGGCTGGCACAGCTCACAGAGTTGCTGATGTATGTCCCTGTCCACCCTGCAGTGCTCTACTATCTCCAGATCATGTAGCCCCTGGTAGGTTACTCTGGGTCTGAACACTCTTCTCCTCCTCCTCAGTCTGGGGAAGTTGCCAGCATTATCCTCCTCACCACCCTTAGCCTCTAACACATACTGATGTATCAAAGTGACAGCAACCCCTAACATTTTGTCAGTTAAAATTCCCCCGAGTGTGTACACTAAGGTGCAGAGCTTGTGGAAAAAACAGACTGAAAGGTGTTTGCACAGTTTATTCTGTTGTGCTGCAGATGCTGCCTGTATGATTGGCTGACTATGACACATTCCATCTGCCTGCTATTTTATTTGTACTTGATTGCTTTTATTCTACTATTTACCTTTTCTTTTTTTCCCTTCACATTTCTGCCCCTTTTAAGACCAGTGGCACGCCATGCAAATCTGTTGACCAAATGTAAACAGTTCTGCTCTTTCGTTTTTTTTTTTTTTATTTTTGTTTTAGACCAGGTGCATGCCACACAAACCCGTTTAGCTAAAGTAAACAATTTGAAGCAGAAATGGCCCTCCCTGGATGGAAACACTCTCTTCATTTTATGGAATAAGTCAATACAGCCTCAGACACACCCTCTTGCTTAGCTGTGCTTAGCTAAGCTCAAATGGGAGCCGTTGAGATCCAATGTGCTTACATCAAGCATGACACACCCCCTTTTCATGTCAGCTGCTTCTCCTGCTTACACCACTGCCTTATAGCACCTACACAGTTAGGTTTAGCCAGGGAATGGTCTCCCATTTAGTGATTCAGTAAAATGTGCTCATTAGTATACCCCACTGCGTTAGTCCCTTGTTGAACCAGTACACCAGAGCCTTCCTCCTTAGTAAGTGGTGTTTTGATTCTGCGTGCAATACACTATAATGGCAAAATGCAGATTTCACTTAGACTTGTCTTTTCACATTTTATTTCGGCACAATCCCATTTCTGCGCTGCTGCATTATGCTTAAATGGCCAAAATCGGCCAAAAAAACCTTTGATTTTTTATACTTTTACAACACTTTTCCATGCTGATGGCCACATTTGTGCCCATTGGCATGCCTAATGGTTATAATACATGCTTTACATTGAGTTGTCATGCTTCCATTTTTATTTATGCAGAAATGTACTCGGTTAGTAACCGAAGACATTTCCGTACCTCAAACTGTTCTGGCAAGGATGCCTGCTTACTGAATCACTAAGTCACCTCATTTGCATGGTTTTCTCCAGCAGATGAAGTAATTAGCATTATTCAGTGTTGCTCATGACAGAATAGTGCTGGCAGGCTTGTGCATGCCCTAGCCTTGTTTACTGGATCGCTCAGTGGCCATATTCTGTGCAAGAGCTGATGCATTATTCCTGCATGGAATAAAGGGCTTATTGAATCCTGGGGATGTTCTTCTAGTGAGAGAGCCACTTTGGTGATTGCCTGATCTTATTGCTGAATTAGTGGTTGGTGATTATGAATATAACCAGGCTCCTCATACTCTGTACTTCACCAGTGGTATATGAGTATGCAGTATAACCATTCTGCTCATAATCTGTACTGCACTAGTTGTTTGTGAGATTGCTGTATAACCATTCTCCTCATACTCTGTACTGCACTTGTTGTTTGTGAGTATGCAGTATAACCATTCTTCTCATACTCTGTACTGCACTAGTGGCTTGTGAATATGCAGTATAATCAATTTCCTCATACTCTGTACTGCAGTAGTGGTTTGTGAACATGTGGTATAACCACTCTCCTCATACTCTGTACTGCACTAGTGGTTTGTGAGTATGTAGTATAACCATTCTCCTCATACTCTGTACTGCACTAATGGTTTGTGAGTATGAAGTATAACCATTCTCCTCACACTCTATACTGCACTAGTGGTTTGTGAGTATGAGGTATAACCATTCACTTCATACTCTGTATTACACTAGTGTTTCATGAGCATGCAGTATAAGCATTCTCCTCACACTCTGTACTGCACTAGTGGTTTGTGTGTGGTATAATCATTCTCCTCATACTCTGAACTGCACTAGTGGTTTGTGAGTATGCTGTATAACCATTCTCCTCATACTCTGTACTGCACTAGTGGTTCGTGAGTAAGCAGTATAACCATTTATCTCATCCACTGTACTGCACTAGTGTCTTGTGAGTATGCAGCATAATCATTCTCCTCATACTCTGTACTGTACTAGTGGTTTTTGAGTATGAGGTATAACCATTCTCCTCATAGTCTGTACTGCACTAGTGGCTTGTGAATATGCAGTATAATAATTTTCCTCATACTCTGTACTGCAGTAGTGGTTTGTGAGCATGCAGTATAACCATTCTCCTCATACTCTGTACTGCACTAGTGGTTTGTGGGTATGTAGTATAACAAGTCTCCTCATACTCTGTACTGCATTAGTGGTTTGTGAGTATGCAGTATAACCAGTCTCATCATATTCTGCACTGCACTAGTGGTTTCTGAGTATACAGTATAACCAGTCTCCTCACACTCTATACTGCACTAGTGGTTTGTAAGAATGTATTATAACCATTCTTTTCATACTCTGTACTGCACTAGTGGTTCATGAGTATGCAGAATAACCAGTCTCCTCATACTTTATACTGCACTAATGGTTTGTGAGTATGAAGTACAACCATTCTCCTCATACTCTGTACTGCACTAGTGTTTCATGAGTATGCAGTATAACCATTCTTCTCACACTCTGTGCTGCACTAGTGGTTTGTGAGTATTAGTATAACCATTCTCTTCATACTCTGTACTGCACTAGTGGTTCATGAGTATGAGGTATAACCATTCACTTCATACTCTGTACAGCAATAATTTTCATGAGTATGCAGTATAACCATTCACTTCATACTCTGTACTGTACTAGTGTTTCGTGAGTATGCAGCATAACAATTCTCCTCATACTTTATACTGCACTAGGGGTTTGCATGTGGTATAACCATTCTCCTCATACTCTATACTGTACTAGTGGTCTGTATGTGGTATAACCATTCTCCTCATACTCTGTACTGCACTAGTGGTTTGTGAGTAAGTGATATAACCATTCTCCTCATACTCTGCACTGCATTAGTGGTTTGTGAGTATGCAGTATAACCGTTCTCCTCATACTCTGTACTGCACTAGTGGTTTGTGAGTATGCAGTATAACCAGGTCTCCTCACACTCTGTACTGCAGTAGTGGTTTATGAGCATGTAGTATAACCATTCCCTTCATACTCTGTACTGCACTAATGGTTCATGAGTATGCAATAAAACCGTTCTCACCATACTCTTTACTGCACTAATGGTTCATGAGTATGCAGTATAACCATTCACTTTAAACGCCATACTGCACTAGTGGTTTGTATGTGTTATAACCATTCTGCTCATACTCTGTAATGCACTAGTGGTTTGTGAGTATGCAGTATAACGTATCTCCTAATACTCTGTACTGCATTAGTGATTTGGGAGTATGCAGTATAACCATTCTCCTCATACTCTGTATTGCACTACTGGTTTGTGAGTATGCGGTATAACTATTCTTATAATACTCTGTACTGCTTTAGTGATTTATGACTATGCGGTATAACCAACCATTCTCATCATACTCTAAACTGCAGTAGTGGTTTGTGAGCATATGGTATAATGATTCCCCTCATACTCTGTACTGCACTAGTGGTTTGTGGGTACGCAGTATAACCAGTCTCCTCATACTCTGTACTGCATTAGTGGTTTGTGAGTATGTGGTATAACCAGTCTCATCATACTCTGTACTGCACTAGTGGTTTGTGAGTATGCAGTATAACCAGTCTCCTAACACTCTGTACTGCACTAGTGGTTCATGAGTATGAGGTATAACCATTCACTTCATACTCTGTACAGCAATAATTTTCATGAGTATGCAGTATAACCATTCACTTCATACTCTTTACTGTGCTAGAATTTTGTGAGTATGCAGTATAACCATTCTCCTCATACTTTATACTGCACTAGGGGTTTGTATGTGGTATAACCATTCTCCTCATACTCTATACTGCACTAGTGGTTTGTATGTGGTATAACCGTTCTCCTCATACTCTGTACTGCACTAGTGGTTTGTAAGTATGCAGTATAACCAGGTCTCCTCACACTCTGTACTGCAGTAGTGGTTTATGAGTATGTAGTATAACCATTCCCTTCATACTTTGTACTGCACTAATGGTTCATGAGGATGCGATAAAACCATTCTCACCATACTCTGTACTGCACTAATGGTTTGTGAGTATGCAGTATAACCATTCTCTTCATACACTATACTGCACTAGTGGTTTGTGAGTATACAGTATAACCATTGACTTCATAGGTTCATAGGTTCATAGATTAGTACTAGGCTAACTACCCTCATGGGCCATTTCAAGCCTAGCCAATTACCCCATGTGAGAATCAAACCCTGCACCTTGTGTTTGTAAGGTAAACACCTTAACCATTATGCCATCTTCCCACCCCTATGCCATCTTCCCACCCCTGTAGTGCACTAATGGTTCTTGAGTATGCAGTATAACCATTCACTTTATACGCTATACTGCACTAGTGGTTTGTATGTGTTATAACCATTCTGCTCATACTCTGTACTGCACTAGTGGTTTGTGAGTATGCAGTATAACAATTCTCCTAATACTCTGCACTGCATTAGTGGTTTGTGAGTATGCAGTATAACCATTCTCCTCATATTCTGTATTGCACTACTGGTTTGTGAGTATGCGGTATAACTATTCTTCTAATACTCTGTACTGCATTAGTGATTTATGACTATGCGGTATAACCAACCATTCTCATCATACTCTGAACTGCAGTTGTGGTTTGTGAGCATGTGGTATAACCATTCCCCTCATACTCTGTACTGACTTGTGAGTACACAGTATAACCATTCTGTTCATACTCTCTACAGCACTAATTGTTTGTGATTATGCAGTATAACCAGGCTCCTCATACTCTGTACTGCACTAGTGGTTTGTGAGTATGCACTATAGCTAGTCTCCTCACATTCTGTACTGCACTACTGGTTTGTGAGTATGTACTATAACCATTCTCTTCATACTATGTACTGCACTAGTGGTTCATGAGTATGCGGTATAGCCATTCTCCTCATACTCTGTACTGCACTAGTGGTTTGTGAGTATGTGGTATAACCATTGACTTCATACCCTGTACTGCACTAGTGTTTCGTGAGTATGCAGTATAACCATTCTCCTCATACTCTGTACTGCACTAGTGGTTTGTGAGTATGCAGTATAGCCATTCTCCTCATACTCTGTACTGCACTAGTGGTTTGTGAATATGCGGTGTAACCATTCTCCTTATACTCTGTACTGCACTAGTGGTTTGTGAGTATGCGGTGTAACCATTCCCCTCTTACTCTGTACTGCACTAGTGGCTTGTGAGTACACGGCATAACCATTCTCCTCATACTCTGGACTGCACTAATGGTTTGCGAGTAGGCAGTATAACCAGGCTCCTCATACTCTACTACACTAATGGTTTGTGAGTATGGAGTATAACCAGGCTCTTCATACTCTGTACTGCACTAGTGGTTTGTGAGTATGCAGTATAACCATTCTTCTCATGCTCTGTACTGCACTAGTGGCTTATGAATATGCAGAATAATCATTTTCCTCATACTCTGCACTGCAGTAGTGGTTTGTGAGCATGTGTCATAACCATTCTCCTTATACTCTGTACTGTACTAGTGGTTTGTGAGTACGCAGTGTAACCGGTCTCCTCATACTCTGTACTGCACTAATGGTTTGTGAGTAGGCAGTATAACCAGGCTCCTCATACTCTACTACACTAATGGTTTGTGGGTATGGAGTATAACCAGGCTCTTCATACTCTGTACTGCACTAATGATTTGTGAGTATGCGGTATAACCAGTCTCCTCATACTCTTTTCTGTACTAGTGGTTTGTGAGTATGCAGTATAATCATTCTCCTCTCACTCTGTACTGCACTAGTGGTTTGTATGGGGTATAATCATTTTCCTCATACTCTGAAGTGAACTAGTGGTTTGTGAGTATGCTGTATAACCAATCTCCTCATACTCTGTACTGCACTAGTGGTTTGTGAGTATGCAGTTTAACCATTCTTCTCATGCTCTGAACTGCACTAGTGGCTTATGAATATGCAGAATAATCATTTTCCTCATAGTCTGTACTGCAGTAGTGGTTTGTGAGCATGTGGCATAACCATTCTCCTTATACTCTGTACTGTACTAGTGGTTTGTGAGTACGCAGTGTAACCAGTCTCCTCATACTCTGTACTGCAGTATTGGTTTGTGAGTATGCAGTATAACCAGTCTTATCATACTCTGTACTGCACTAATGGTTTGCGAGTAGGCAGTATAACCAGGCTCCTCATACTCTACTACACTAATGGTTTGTGGGTATGGAGTATAACCAGTCTCATCATACTCTGTACTGCACTAGTGGTTTGTGAGTATGTAGTATAACCATTATTTTCATACTATGTACTGCACTAGTGGTTCATGAGTATGAGGTATAACCGTTCGCTTCATACTTTGTACAGCAATAATTGCCATGAGTATGCAGTATAACCATTCACTTCATACTCTGTACTGTACTAGTGTTTCGTGAGTATGCAGTATAACCATTCTCCTCATACTTTATACTGCACTAGTGGTTTGTATGTGGTTTAGACATTCTCCTCAAACTCTATTCTGCACTAGTGGTTTGTATGTGGTATAACCATTCTCCTCATACTCTGTACTGCACTAGTGGTTTGTGAGTAAGCGATATAACCATTCTCCTCATACTCTGCACTTCATTAGTGGTTTGTGAGTATGCAGTATAACTATTCTCTTCATACTGTGTACTGCACTAGTGGTTTGTGAGTATGTGGTATAACCATTCTTCTAATACTCTGTACTGCATTAGTGGTTTATGAGTATGCAGTATAACCAACCATTCTCCTCATACTCTGAACTGCACTAGTGGTTTGTGAGCATGTGGTATAACGATTCTCCTCATACTTTGTACTGCACAAGTGACTTGTGAGTACACAGTATAACCATTCTGTTCATACTCTCTACTGCACTAATGGTTTGTGAGTATGCAGTATAACCAGACTCCTCATACTCTGTACTACACTATTGGTTTGTGAGTATGCAGTGTAACCAGGCTCCTCATACTCTACTACAGTAATGGTTTGTGAGTATGCAGTATAACCAGGCTCTTCATACTCTGTTCTGCACTAGTGGTTTGTGAGTATGTAGTATAACCATTCTCCTCATACTCTATACTGCAGTAGTGGCTAGTGAGTACTCAGTCTAACCATTCTCCTCATACTCTGTACTGCACTAGTGGCTTGTGAGTACATGGTGCAACCATTCTCCTCATATTCTGTACTGCACTATTGGCTTATGGGTATGCAATATAACCATTCTCCTCATACTCTGTACTGTACTAGTGGTATGTGAGCATGCAGTATAACCAGTCTCCTCATACTCTGTACTGCTGTAGTGGTTTATGAGTATGCAATGTAACCAGGCTCCTCATTCTCTGTACTGCACTAATGATTTGTGAGTATGCGGTATAACCAGTCTCCTCATACTCTGTACTGCACTGTTGATTTGTGAGTATGCAGTATAACCAGTCTCCTCATACTCTGTACTGCAGTAGTGGTTTGTGAGTATGCAGTGTATCCGGGGTCCTCATACTCTATACTGCACTAGTGATTTGTGAGTATGTGGTATAACCAGTCTCCTCATACTCTGTTCTGTACTAGTGGTTTGTGAGTATGCAGTATAACTATCTCCTCATACTCTGTACTGCACTTTTGGCTTGTGAGTATGTGGTATAACCATTCTCTTTATACTCTGTACTGCAATATTGGTTCATGAGTATACAATATAACCATTGTTTTCATACTCTGTACTGCACTAGTTTAATGGGTACTTCAGATAGCTCAGATTGTAAATACCTGGTACAGCAACATGCTCCTGTAACAGGTGACTGAGCTGCAAAGTTATACATGTTGTGCAATCTTGCAATTTTCAGCAGCAGGAGTAAAAATTGTGGGGTTCCTATCATGTGATTGAAAATTGTAAACGACAAAAGCATATTGAGCGAACCTGATTGATCGAAATCTCAAAACTTCATGTGCATAACACGGAAATCACCATAGGGAATATTTTCCCTTTACTTCAATGCAGTGCGATCTCGGAGTAGGGATATTTAAGTCGAGGGGGGGGTGGGGGCTCAGCCCACCCACATGAAGGTGCAGGGGGGCTTGCCCTCCCTGCCTACACCGTTTAGGTAAGTATAGTTTTTTTATTTTTTTGTTATATTTTCAAAATTTCAAACATCGCTCATATGGTATTGACCATATGGTGTTTGATGTTTGAAACTTTTGAAAATATAATATAGACCCAAAATTTTGATTAGGCTGCAAATAAAGCAAGTGTAACTTTTTTGTACCCTACTTGCATTTATTTTCATAGTCTTTTCCTTCAGTTATTTTATGTCATTGTATATAAAGTCCAAAAGCAAAAAACAGAGGGAGGCAACCACTAGGCTTCCAATAATCCAGTCTTGTTATAAAAGTATAAAAGTCTTTTATTACGTGCACTAGGTAAGCGCTTTCACTAACCGCTTCATCAGACCTTAAGACCTTATGGATTATTGGAAGCCTAGTGGTTGCCTCCCTCTGTTTTTTGATTTTGGACTTTATATACACTTCATTACGGTCAGCGGAGAGGCATTTGCTCTGGTGGGTGTACTAATTTTTGTCGTTTTTATTTTATGTCATTGTTAGAAATGTCTGTACCTAGACTTACTTGTTTGTGCTCACTGGTATCTTATTGGTGCTGCCTTTTCAGTATTACCTGTTTCCTCTCTTTTAGTACTGCAGTCCTTGCAATGATTTGTTGGGAGCCTATGGCCTCCTTTCTAAACACTATTAAGCTTATAAATACACTTCTAATTCTTTATGATATTCGCTTGTTTGTGACAGCATCTGAAAATCAGAAATGTCAGAAATGCGACATTCAGTGTAGAGCATACATAAATATAATAATGGTACTACAGATAAACAGGGTCATATATAAATGAACTGTGTTTTTTGAGTAGATATCTGGCCTTTGGTCATGAAGTGGCAGAATTGGGTGCATTTTATCTAGCCAGATAAGAAGTATTATTATGTGGTCGAAGCTTCGAAGCTCGACCTGAGGATGTCAGAACTGTGAACACCGAAGGTTAGAATACCAAAGACCAGCAATATTGAAAATCACCTTTGCCCCACTTCTGCACCCATGTCAGCATTTCTTCCTGGGTCCAGAGCAGTAGGGTGTTTTCAGGATTCCAGGTTGCAGTTGGTAAGGTATATTCGGTATTCTGTTTCGGTGGTGAGTTTTGGTGTTTCTGGCACTCAAGTTTCAAAGCCTCAACCACATAATAATAAACCAGTAGAAACAACCAGTCATGTGAACATGCATTACTTTTTTCATCATAAAAGCACATCAGTGATACCATTTTTTCTCAGTTTACATTTCGATATCAATAGACAATGCTTACAGAAAGGAGCACACACTCAACTTTCTATTATAGGAAAGGTAACACACCGAACTATGCACACTTGCATGTTTAATCACATTTTATTACATTTCTGCAAAACATTTTGCAAGTACCAGACTGAATCATCTTATAAAGAAACTAATATAAAGACATTTGTCAAGTGCAAATCAGAAGAAACCTCAAGGGAAAGAATACTGTTCAAAGGTCTATTAATAGTTGTCATCTGGGAAGGCAGTTGTAAATGCGAATACCACCCTAGGGAACTCTGGAATTGCTAAAATGAATCTACTAATATGAAATGTGTATTAGATTTTCCTACAGAATAGCACGAGATGAATATCAACAAGTGAATGATGCTGATTATATTAAAGAGGCTGTAAAAGCTGCTTAAAATGATACAGGTTTGCCTATGGTCTGAAACTGTAGCCTATGTCTTATCTCTGATTATGGGAATAGATCACTCAGTTCAGTAACAGCATTAAAAACTAATTAATGCATCAACCTTTCAGAAATATGTCACCTCTGCTAAAACTACATCATGCTCTTTTACAATTGTGGTTTTGATTATCACCATATATCGATACACATATGGTCTGAATATTCACTAAAGCACTAAGCACAGATTAATGCAACACACTAATGTCATTATTATTATGGCATGTGAGACATCAAAAGTATATGGATTGGTTTAAAGTTGTTATTAACCTCAAATGAACAGTAAACTAGCATTGAAAAACAGAATTCTGACTTCTAGTATAGTATTCATGGCATTGGCATCCTGGTGTTGAAACTCTGCAGCACATCTCACTGACTGTTATAATCTTAGAGGTCACAAAGGTTTGCGCTTAGTCTCTTCATAAGGCAAACAATATAAACTGTTTTGTTGCTTACTCCAGCAAAAATGGCATAATTTATGGTAGTACTAAATAAATTGATTGTCAATTATTTGTTGTTGAGATAGTTGCCAAATATCCTTCTGTGAACATTTAACAGATTTTATCATGACATTTACCATTACCCAATTCCCCAAAACCTTTCAAACTAGATCTCCCAAGGGTGATAACAAAAAAAAAAAAAAAAAAAAAACAGAAAAAAGTTGTTTCTGAAGACTCTTTTCATTAAGGAGCTGTTAATTCTTAACTCAAAGACGTGTAATGGAGTAGATAAATTATTATGTCTTCAGAAGGAAGTTCTGATCATCATTGACAAAATATGTAGTATTGATAAGCAAGTGTCCAAACTATAAAAATGAACAAAATAAACTTCAAACTGAGTTAGAAAAATGGGAGATATAATGTAAGAACTAGAAGGGTATTCAATAAGAAACAAATTTGCCCTTCCTGAAGAAGGAACAATCCCCATTAATGTTCATGCAGAATTTCTGTTGTTGGATCTTCTCAACAACTTTCTTTTTACATAAATGGAAGGGTTCAACATTCCCCAAGACAACCTTTCTCAGTAGCTCTACTTTACCCTTTTGCAATCAAATGTCTCAAATTTGGACATCAGGCTGTCCTGGATATGGCTGGAGAGTTACAAATAATCTCCTAGGCCTCTGCAGTCATGTGTGGAATATTAAATCTTCCACAATCAAGCCGTGTGCAGTAAGCCTTTATCAACATCCATAAAATTCTAAATTTGATGTTCATCAAATGTATAAGTTATTTGCCAAACAAAAGGCATTCCTTCAGTAATGATAATGAAGTACAACAGAAACGTAATCTAATTTGTATAACTTATTCAAGTCAACATATATTTATTCTGTCATCTGCTGTCACAGATTATTGTATTTTATCTCCAGCATTATTTTTATTTCTTAAATGTTAAATGTAGCACTGTAGGAGGTGTCACTCTATCTGTTAAACATAACTTTGGGTAAGCTTTCCTTTAAAGGTATGCAATCTTTTGCCTGAATCAATGTTATCTTTTTTTTTTTCATTTGTTGCCTGAGTTTCTTTTCTGTCATCCAGTGCAGGTTTTGACAGCTTTTTATTTCTAGTTAGTGATTATTTTATGTGCAGTTTCATTTATGTTAATCCAGTGATTGCTGCGTGCTTAACCTTTTGCTGATGCATTGCTTTTCTATCTGCACAATTTCCACATTTTTGTTGTGGTGTTTTGGGAATACTCTGTATGCATATGCGTGTGTGTGTTGGGGGGGGGATGATTGGGGAGACACTTGCTTTCTCCAAATGTGATTTATCTAGACTTATAACCAATCACGTCTCCCCTTACACCTATTACATTTTTGTCTTTTAAGGTAATTGAATCAGTTGTTGACGACATCACAGGGTTTCTGTGCTACTACCTAACTGTAGTTTTCCAGTTTTTATAAGTGCCGACATTGTTTGCTGATAGCAATAGTAAGTCGCTCAGACTAGATTATGGCTGCACTATCCCTATATTTTCTGAAAATACATGATGGTCCTAATCAGCTATACTGAAATGTATTCGCTAGTGTGGATTTTAAGTGCTTAATTAATTCTATTTACTTTCCATAGTAAGTTATTGTAGTTTGAACATTAGGGCAAACATAATCATGCTTTGAAAGAGGAGATGACTGGTGTTACTGAGAATTTCTTTGATCTTGTTCTTCCTTCTTCTTTCAACCTTTACTCGGCTCTAAAAGTATGTAGGATATTTTCTTTTTGTTGAGATTAACTAACCCAGCTTTCTTTTTTTCTCATGTTCCTTCTTTTTATCTAATATTGACTCACCTTCATAACATTGTTATATTCTCCTTCTATTTCTTGATACCACAGCAGCCCCTCCTTAATGTCCTCACTTAAGAGTTTTAACCGCAAAGCACTGGACATTATGGAAGGTCAGCATAAGGTCAAAGTGCCTGTATAAAAATATTGGTCAGGATTTACTATGTTCTCTGCCTGCTTATACCTCAAGATATTTTGATGTGTATTTGATGACCATCTGTCCTTATTTTTTTCATGACTCCCCTTGCATCCTTTCTACTTCCTCCTCCCACATGATGTAGATTATCTTCTCAAATGCCTTATGTGGAGGAGAATCATGACAGATTTGGAACGATTTTGGTCCTGTGATTGATATTATCTTATACAACATAACTCTTTCTCTTACTCCATAGGATGTCAAATTCAGCATGTAATGATATCATCACATTACCAGACTGCTTAATTTCTTACTGCTAAAGCCACCTAAGTTCATTCATTTTATTAACGTTTAGCATTTGTCCAAAACACATGCCAATACCTAGTGAAGCATCACCTGTCATTTGGTGTTTGACTGCTGAGGGCCAGACAAAGACATTGTCTTGTTGATGTTTTGTTAGTAGTGGAGGTTAGCTTGGACTTGATAGATAGGACTTAGCAATCACATGTGAAGCTGTATTCCCAACTTCCAAATTACAGCCCTAGAAGGGGTCCTGATTGGCATAACTAGAACTTAATTGTTGCTAGAGACAATTCACTTTTGTCCCAATCCAGACTTTATAGTACTATTCTTTTTATATTGCTATGAGCACTTAGCTTTTAACCCCATAACATGAGATTGTATTGTTCTTTATTTCCAATGCATGAATTTTTTAGGGGGGTTGGGAGAAGTTGTCACTCTTTGTCATTAATGGAGTTACCAAGGTCAGTGTCAACATGATGAATGACTAGCATCATATGTTATCCACTAAAGCAAATAGCCTGAATGCCAAAAAAAGAAAGTTGAATATTTAGACATGTACTTAAGGACTTACAGATAAATATATGGCTTGTCCAGGAGACAGATATTTTTGCAGATGATAGAAAACTGAGGAGATTCTATTTGTTACTATGCCAAAGGAGCTAATCAACTCACTGTGCAGCTATCTTGCTTGTCTGTTCCTCTAGCTTATCAGGAGACCTGCTCATTAGAGACGTAAAAAGGAGAATTATTTTTTTCTAATTAAAGAGGCTGCTAGTTGTACCACCACACTTTCATTTCTTGTTGTGGTTTTCATCCACCATTTTCCACCATTGTAACTAAATTTGATGCAGAGGATTAAGGCTGCATGCTGTAGTTTCTATGGTGCATGATTTGATTCTCCCCCACTTCATTCGCCTACTATATGACCTTGTGCAAGTCACGTAACCAGACTGCCCTTACAGGTAACTGGGAGTTCAGGCTAGGCCCCTCAATGGTCTCCTGGACTGCAAACCTAGTAACTGTCTATGAACTGGAGCTAGACATATTTAAAAGAATTGGTGACTCGTAATATTAACAAGGAGCTGGAATGCAGTAGTGAAAATGAAGGTAAACTGTATCTAGGTAACCATCACCACAGTGTTATTACTCCTGCTGTGTGTTATGTTAACACTCCCTCAGTCCTTCCTCAGTTGCCTCATTTAGGGTTTCTCACCTAAAAGCACTGGATATTATGAGGGGTCAACAAACCAGTCTCCATTTCATTGCCAACTTTCTAGCACTTGGCATCCTGTGCTTGTGTACAAACTGCATTATGCTGACTAAAAATGAACTCCTGATCAGCTCATTTGATTCTGTCTATGAGAGATGTAATACCTTGCACATCTGGAGGCATCCCTCTTCCCATTTACTGCACACAGTGAGCATCACATTGTCACATCCCCATCCATACAAACTGCAATGTTTTCAAAAAGACAACACAAAAATGCCATATTCCAATGCTGTTAAAAAAAATCTTTACCCATGTCTCCTGGAACTCTTAAGATTAGGTATTTGCATAAGACCCCCTAGTACATCCACTCTATGTACCCCTACAGCAAGTTACCAGTAACAATCTAGTACTTATAAACTAGCTTCTGTTAAGACCATTTAAGTCATTGGTGACTCTGTTGTTAGAGATACATATTCCATAGTCACCAGACTGGACAATGACAGGGTTATAGTCAGCTGACCCCCTGGAGCCAGAATTACTGACATAACATGGGCCTTTAAGACCCTTTCTCTTTGTAACTATGATGACAACATGATATTAGCCCAGTAGCAGTAAAGGACCTTGTACAGTAAACTCCAAGAAACATGCAAACGGACACACTGAAAATTCCAATGCAAGTGAGGGACAAGAGTAAGGCTTTTGTTTTGAGTGGAATCTTCTCTTCATCAAGAATGATGCCTAAATATAACGAGAAGATAATTGGCTTTAACAGCTGAATAACTAACTGCTGTCCTTCAAGAGGGATCCAGTATGTCCCAGCCTGGGGAGGAGATGATGGGTAACCCATGTTAATTTGTGAAGGATGGCATGCATCTCTCATTCAAGGGTTTCCACATACTGCCTAAAGGCTTTGTTGTCCCCAAAGTGTCTTTTTTAGGCTGAGTTAATCTAATAAACATCACAAGTTAACAAATACATTGAACACCAAACTGGACAACATCAAGGTGATTATTCTGAATGCCAGGAGTTTTAATAACAAACTGCATGAGATCAAAGCACTTCTGCAACTAGACAGTGTCATTGTATACATAGTTACTGAAACATAGTTTGTTTCAGTAGCATAGCTAGGGTGGAGTGAAGGGTAGCCAACCTGGGGGCAAAATGTTTGGGGGTGTAATTGGCAGATCCCGATCATTATTCAATGCCATACTGGTATTCATAAATGAATGCCAGTATTTTATTTGGTGTCAGAACTGAAGTGCTTTAGCACTCTATGTGAGAGAGAAACTGTAGCAGTTCAGTTGTTTGATGCAACTGTAGCAAGTAGTTGCTACAGTTTAAAAGTGAAAAGAGTTTTATTTTTTATTTATTTATGTATTTATTACAATTTTTTTTTGCAGTAAGTCTTGTTCCAGGACTTCAGAGCTGAAGTGGTTTATTGCTTGTGGACTGTAGCAACTAAAATGAAAAAAGAAGTTATTTTATTATTATTATTATTGTTATTATTATTAGCAGCATTATTTTGCTCTTCAACTAGAAATGAGGTGGGAGGATCAGATTAGGGGATGGCATCAGGTGCCAGAAAAGCTAGATACACCTGGTTTAAATGCATGCAAAGCACTCCCTCCATTTCTGCTCTTTATGCCTAACTTGCGTTTAAGCCCCTTCAAAACCATGGTGGAGTCAGGTGATTGTCACTTCAAGATTGATAACCAGAGATTCTAATAGGGAATTCTTAGAACTCCAACTTATCTTAGGCTAGTCAGGTTTCCAACTTATAGCCCATTATAGATCCCCTTCATGACTACAGATGATACTGCACAATTACTAGCATTTCTTGAAGCTACAGTATAAACAAAACAACAATAACCTGGAAAGGAGCGGTGTGCTATTTTATTTCACTACTACTAAGCTGTTTCAGTGTCACACAGACGTCATCAGAGTGAAATAAAACTGTTGAAACAACCAAGCTTTTAAAACCCAAGGTTATCGATCAGATCTCAAATCCAATCAACAGTTAATTAATGAATGAATGATCCTTAAAGTTGTACCAAGACAAAAGAAAAAAATTAAAAAAGTAAAACAGTAAAACAGTATGAAAATATATATTCAACCATTAATAATATAAAAATACAATGAATAATACTTGTTGTACATGAATGCATATACATACAATACTTAAATGTAAATAACTTGAACAGTTTCTAACATTTTTTACCTATCCCTATATGCAACAACTATGTAATTTTCAGTGATTTCAACTACCCATCCATAGACTGGAGCACCTACACTTCTAACATTGGGTATGTACAATGATTTTTGGATGGGGTAAACAAAAACCCCCTGGGTCAAATTGTCCTCAGATTCACCAGGACCAGAAATATGCTGTCCTCCCCTTATTGAAGATGTCATATCTATAATGTACTCATATTCTCCTTGAAGACATCTTTCCTAATTGTGATCTACTGATTGACACATGCTATGTTAACTGGCATGTATTTAATTTTTGTCTCACAATTTGCATTATTTCAAATGTATATTTCATCATTTCCTTTTGTTTGTTCTTTTGTGTGCTGAGACTGAAATTGGTCCATATGGATCAGTGCTGGTAGACAAATTATAAATAAACAAATAAAATAAATATAAAGCTGCTGAAGTATATTATTAATCTTTAGAAAATCGTATAGGCCATAGAACTGTATAAAAAACTTTATTCTTGATGTATTTGCATTGAAATTTTGTATGCTGCTGTATATATGATGTCTTGTTTACTTTTTAGATTTGTTCACTATCTTATTAATCTATACAAAATCATATAGACCATAAAACTGTAAAAAAATATTCTTGTTCTTGATGTTTCTGTATTGAAATTTTGTATGTTGCTGTATATATTCTATTGTCTAGTATACTTTCTGGATTTGTAAATGGAGCTTTCCTCCCTGGGCCTTAACTGAAAATGGGTTCTGGAGCCAGTGGCCTTCCCCGGTCAACAAATGTCAATCAATAAATAAATAAATAAATAAATAAATAAATAAATAAATAAATATAAATGTAATATGCAGCTATCAATCCATTTTCAGTCCCAACATTATTCAGTTCATGATCACATGAAGCCAGAATTTCCCTTAGAAATAAACGGGCACAGGGCAGGAAATCAATCCTGAATGAGACAGCAGTCCATCGTACAGGTCATGCACATAACACATATACCTAGAGACAGTTTTTACCACTGGCCATTTAAAAAAACTGCTTGCCTTGGGGACATGAAACAAATGGTCACAAGGTCAGCAGGTAAAATCCACACATATGACATCCCAGTTGGGAAATAAACTGGATAGCTAAGAACTAAACTGTGAAGCAGCAACATAAATCTTGGCACCACTCTGCACCTCTACACAAGCATTGCAATGTATTGACTAATCATACATTTTAGTCAAAATATTATTAATTCATTTATGTATGTAACCACTTCTAAGTAATTCATTAGAGTAATCACTGATTTCCCAAATCAAGAGATTGATAAGATATTGATCTGCATATAATAAGAACAGAAAATAAAAATGAAAAAAAAGCCTTTTTGAACCAGCAGTAATAAGCCTTGCTTTTACCCCTTTCAGAGTTTCACTTTTTTTGAAATGGTTGTTTTTTGTGTACTGTCTAACCATTTATTTTGTGGAACAAATGCACAGAGCTATTTCAGCTGTGGTAGAAAAGCTAAAATGAACATGCTCAAGGCACAGTTTATGCTTCATACTGGGAAGGTAATGTGAAACAGTTCCACATCATATTTTTGTACTCAGTTAAAGTTAGCTTATCAGAAAGGGTGAAAGAAAACAATGCAGTGCAGACTGAAGACACAGTGCATGTAATTTGAATGCTACTATTATTTATTTCCATTTGTTGATCAAGAATGTACCCATTTACAGTGGAGTTTCAAAGAGAAAAGCTCCAGAAACATTAAAGTACATAAAGTTCTAATGATATGCCCAAAGAATATATTCACTTACTATAAATCTAGCTCTAGCCTGTTGTAACCGTGCTTTTTCATTGTGAAATTCTAAGTCAGTGCCACCTCTTGAGACATGACATAATGCACTATGATTGTAAAGATACAGTAATATTACAGTGATTCCACTCTGTAGTGTCGCTGTAATACATGGACACGAAATGGAATCAATGCACTGATTCTGACAACAGTCATGTAACAACCAGAAAATAACAGCAACAAGTGTGAATAATAGTATAACTTAACTATTGATACAATGTGCTTGAGTAACAGTAAATTCAAGTAAAAGTAAATGGACAACTTTGTAGTACACAGCCCAAGACCTGATACTAGAGTTAGCAGTTGACCATCTATCTTGCGTCTTTCTCTGCAATCATAGCAGATAGCAAATCATGATTGTTTTGACCCCATTAGATGTGCCTGCAGAGTAAGGGTAATGTAAACAGTATTGAAATGAAGGGATCTAGTGGCAGGGGATCTTCCATTGGTGAGAGCATGAATGTATCACTGTGAATGAGTCACTATAGACAGTGCACTTATCCACAGCATGCCTTACCACTGAGGCTCCAATTCAGCACATTACTTTTTAATATTTCCTATCGTTTCTTATTTGCTGTTCTGTTGTCATCTTTGCAAAGCCATGTGCTGCTGGGCACAACATCAAGTGCTATGGGCCACTGGGGACTTCATCATTTTGTGTATCAGTTGGTCCATATTTTTGCTGACATGTGTCAGGCATACTGTCTTAGATTCCTTCATGATTTATGTATTTGTGGAACAAGGGGTTTGCCATGGAGTATAGTTTGCATACCTATGCATACCAGGAATCTTTCAGGGATGCATTTGTATCTGATGACCCATATTATATAGGACCTGTTAAATGTTTACTACTATAGTCAAGCGCTACACAGCTGTTTGCTATGTATATGAATACCACTCTGAAACATTAATATACATTGCATGCTACAATAACTAGAGATCTGATACAATTTTAGTTGTAGAGGTTATGTGAGAACATGAAGATGTAATCTATGCACACATGTCAGATGAGAGCACAATGAGGAACTACTGTGAAAGCACACAACTTGCTAACAGCTAAAATAAAAGAGCAGTAAAATATGTAAATGTAGTCCATTGCATGTAAGAGAATTAATGACTATAAGCATGATAACATACATCAAGTATATATGATATTGAGATATGTAGGAATATATACTGTAGGCATGTAGAAATAACTATATAGAGAGAATAACTATATCACATATAAAGATGACTGCTCCAAAGACCTACAAAAGACTAACAGAGAACTACTTATTTTGCATCACTAGTAAAACAAGGTATTGCCAGTGATCTGTAAGTTGATATGTAGGTAATAAAGGTGCCTCTAACCTATTTTTCTGTGAAGAATGGTAAGCCACTGAGGCAACTATAAAATCAATTTTGTCTGCCAAATGATATCCCCATAGTTAAATTACTTAAATTATCCAATTCCTCTAGTAAGATGATTTAAATAACCAAAAGTAATATAAGGGACTAGTACACCTTTAAGGTATGTGAAAACTAATAGAAGGCTAATATTTGATGTTTTATAAAATATGTTTCAAGCGTATGGATAAAAAAGGCTAAAAGACACAAACAAGATTTTAATTTATATGAAAACTCATACTTACTAGCCACAGCAGTCACTGATGCCTGGGGCAGGTTTCTTATTTGCCTTTCCTAAGCACTGGCATTGGGGGTATGAAGTGGGGGGGGGGGGCAGAAATGAAGGATAAAAATGTACACTAATCCAACATTTTATGCTAAAGAAATAATTATAGAAAATGAATTGCTGGAACTGAGTTTCATTTCCAGCAGGGTCTGAACAGGAATGTGACTGTGTCGAGCTATTAAGAGCAATGAGGGGATACAAACTAGAAAAACAAAGTACTAGAGCCCAAGAGACATCATTGTAAGCTCTATATACATGAACTGGTTCTGAAAATGTGAACGAATGGCTACAAATCTGGAAATACTGATGCATAAAATAAAATAATGCAAATATAGAGCATCCAAAAAAGTTAAGGCCGTGAGCTTGTATAAATGCTGCTGGAAGGTAATTTCTGCTTGTTGAAAAAAAAGCACTTTTTTAGCACCTTGCTGCAAGAGTGCAGCAACTGGACACTATTAAATTGATAATTAGTTTGGGATCATGCCAGACTCCTCAATACCAATTTTTTCACCTTGAACAAGAAGAAATGGCTCCAAAATCCACAGATCGCACCCACTAGATACGATGTTCTTAACGCAAGAATGAATTTATTTTCACACAAATAAGCAGCGTTTTCACCAATCAAAAATAAGTTAGCTTCCTCAGAGAGACACAAAACATTTTCAAAACGTTTTAAATGTTGGCGCCATTTATACAATGCTAAAACCAAACATGCTCAAAATAATGCACGTCATTTCCTTCCATTATAGTTTTACGTGTACTCATACATTCTATTAAAAGAATAAGACATGTAAAAGGACACATTTAAAATATTCAATAAATTTTTAGAAGTTGCAGGAATAATTAATTCCTATCAGGCCATACAACTCCTTCCATTAAAAAAATCGCCACCACCACAAATGCTAAAATTACATATTAATAAAAACATTATGTCAGTATACTCTCAAATAACTGACTGTTGCCTTTAATCATTCCATTCATACATTTGCTTAAACAATCTGCAAAATTATATCCCATGTATATACCTAAAAATACAAGGATATATTAATGTCTTGCATATTATAAGGGTACAAACTACTTGTGGGTGCGATCTGTGGATTTTGGAGCCATTTCTTCTTGTTCAACAGTTTGGATTATTTGTTTTTGCAATTTTTTCACCTTAGTACCCAATGTTCTTACTGAGTCTACAGCTAAGTTCCAGCCTCCCAACTTACTCAATTTTTTTCTAGGGCCAGTTGTGGACCTGTGGGTGTTCTAGGGGGTTGGCTTATGGCCTACATACTCCCTTTCCCCTCCTTCTCCATACTCATTGATTACATCTGAGGACAAGTCTCCTCTTTGGACCACAGCTCCCCTTAGGGAGCGCATGAATGAGCACCCTCCCACCTAGGATGGTCACGCCTATCTCTTCTCTGCAGCTCCATCAGTTGCTCAATCAGGCCGTCTGGGCCATAGTCAAGGATTTATCCCTATATACCACTGGGCCTCAGTATCCAGTCTTAAACTTATGAAGCAATTAGAAATGGAAAGATGCCCCCAGCCCACTCCATGGTACCATAAGCAGCTTCCCCGTTTGTCTGTCCTTAAAGTTGATTCTGACATATGGAAATATAGTAAAGAGGCTGCATGTGCAAGAAAAATGAAAGATGATCCTGAATTGGCTTTCTTCTCCTATAGTACCAGCCAGCTTTTCTCCTCTAAACAGATCACTCATATTCCAAAATAAAAACAATTTACTTTTTTAATAATTTAAATTATTAATAATCAGACACAATGTGTACCAATGGCAAATACTTTTCCACAATAAATTCTTAAAAAAAAAGAAGATGTACTAAAAATTGTGCACAGCTCTTTAATAAAAACACAGGATAGAATACCCTTCCAGCTTACTGTGCTTCATCTGATATGTGTTCAATCACATTATATGTGATTAAAACTCAGGACTAGCCAAATCAATTAAAATTCATTCACAGTCATTTGTCACATGACAGTCAGTATGGGCACTGATTCAAAATGTAATACATATAAATGAAACAGAATGAAACTCTAAATAACATTATTATTTGTGATTTTTGTGTTTCTAAACTTGGGTCTTAGACAGAAATTGTAATTGATCCCTTGTTTACCATATGCAGCAAACTTAATCTGCCAATTAACTCTTTTCTAAATTGCACTGCATTTTATGTAATTAGTGGCCATGAAGGACTTTTAAGTGATTCAGCTAAATTGATTTTTAATTGTGTATAACGTGGCTGAATGCCCTATTCTCAGTAGCTAATGAAGTGCATTGCTGTATAAGATCGTTCCATCCTGTGCCTTTAGTTAAAAGTTTTATCTATTTATCTGTCTTGCTAGCTGCTGGGCTGTCTGTTGAAAGCAGACAGGACCAAAAGCTCCCTTCAATCTACAATCTATTAAATAGAAGGTTAAAAACAAAACATTAATAAGACAGCGTGTCCAAAAAAGTGAATAGAATGAACACATACAAATAACACATAAAACAGCACTAAATGCACAGGGCATGTTACTACATGACCAGAGAAAAAAATAATCACCACAGCTCAGCGATGTATACAATTCAGAATACCGAAGGTTTAGATTCTATGGATATACTGCTAAACAGTTGCATACAGAGTCAGCAAATGAAACACTTCTGAGAAACACAGGTAGTTTATTTCACAACTGGAGAGTACAAACTGAAGAGAATCTAATGAGCAGTGAAGTGAAATCAGCCCTGGGATTACCAATACAAGTTATGTATGACTTTTTTTTTGCAAGTGGCATAATATGGAACAATGTTTCAAATTAATTTTTTATAGATCTTACAGTAAGACATAATTGCGCACCCTTTTGTCAAGAGAAAGGATTTTAACTTTCTGTAAGGTAGTGCACCAGTGATTTTGTCTTGGGTATTTTACATGAATATTCAAATTTTATTATGTTCAAACAAAAGCATAAAAAGGTCACACAACCAAAACATTCATTAAAAATCTATAAGAAAGACCCAGCGTAG
Organism: Protopterus annectens; assembly: GCF_019279795.1. Lineage (NCBI taxonomy): Eukaryota > Metazoa > Chordata > Ceratodontiformes > Protopteridae > Protopterus > Protopterus annectens. Next base: position 1,170,269,500 of record NC_056731.1, read on the forward strand.
ATGGAATATACTGTACAATACCTTAAATCTCTTGTAATGGAAGCTCCTATTTAAAGGCCCATAAGTTCTAGTTCTGGAGTGGCTGCAGAGAAGCCATTTGATAGGGAGAAGGATGCAGTGTTGATAATGGGATCATTTCAGCATTGCAACATGGAATTTGGGGAATATAAATGACCCACTTAAGAGGGCAAGAGTAATTGCAAAACTGATTATGTAAAGGACTGATGTTTTTGTGTTGCAGAAGCGGCAGTCAGGTAGTTAGTAGGTGATATATGCTACAAGGAGGGCCGGGATACTGATCAGAGAAAAACTAGGTCACATAGATGTTAAGTATGAGACAGGGAGAGGAGAGCTGGATAATGGGGAAATATTTGGGAACATAAAGACGTGGTTCCAGGATCTTATTATGGATCAAACAAGGAAAGAGAGAATGTACTGAAAGAGTAAAATTAATCACAGAAGAGGGAGATAAAGTCATATTGTTGTACCCAGGGAAAGGCTCTGTGGAGCAGTAGCATTTCATACATGGTAGCAGTAAGTTATGTGAGAGGAGTTGGAACCATTAGAGGTAATGCCTGCATGGAAGGAGAAGTGGAGTGTTATTAGGCAATATACTTTTCTGAGATGTGGATGCAAACAAGTAAGCCTTTATATGAGATACTGAGAGGCATGATGGTAATAGGAGATGTAGGACATGTGGAATAAGCATTTTAGACTAAGGAATTTCAGATAATTTAATGGTAATGATACAATGAAATGTAGCTGGGATACATAAGAAGTGAGGCATGTGGAGAGGGAGAGAGATGAGTAATGTCATGAGCTTAAAGGAAATGGTATAGTGGGTAGTAAAGGAAAACAGTGGGAAAGGGGAGCAGGTAGGGAGAAAGGCCAGTGTGCTATTAAAGCTGCATGGAAACGTAGAATTATGGGATAGATAGTAATACAAAACAGGATTACAGAAGTAGCATAAAGCCAAGTGCGATGGAGTTAAAAAGTTGCAACAGGAAAATAGGAGAGGGAAGGATTTAAACACAGTAATGAAAATAAGAGACAGCTAAAAGTGAGGTTGAAAAGAATGAAAGAGACTCAGGGTGAGGCAGAATTGGAGAGGAAGGGTGCAAGATAGTGCATAAGAGTTAGTGTGGAGACAAAACTATTAATGTGTGAATTAAAGTGGAAAAGGAAACAGAGCTGAATTAAGGTGATAAAAAGCTGCTTAGCAAAGAGAGAGAGCTAGAGAGAGAGAGAGAGAGAGAGAGAGAGAGAGAGAGAGAGAGAGAGAGAAACACTGAACAGGGATATATGAGAGCTGCTCCAAGTTTTTTGAGGGGAACTATAGTAGGAAAAAGAGGTGATATGGGAGAGATTTGGTGCTTGGAAAGCTACAGTTTTGGCACTGGAGGATAAGGATAACTATGGGTGATATAATTGTAGAGATCACACACATGAAAAGTGGAAATGCTCTTGGGCCAGATGATTTTCTAATTGACTTTTACAATACGGTAAGTTCAGAGTTGGGTGAGATGCCAGTTGAAATATTCAGTAATATTATGGACAAAGGATGCATTTGTTTAAGTTGTTACTCAAAGACAAAGGGATTATGGGTATCCAATGCAAATGTCAAGCTGTACAATAGACTGTTAGTGGCTAAGCTTGAAGAAAGGTTTCCTCAGTGTAGGCATTTTTTTGTGAGAGGAAAGTGCTTGGGGGATGGGCCATTGGAGGTCACTTCGTATCATTGTCAGACTGGGAACAACAGAGGGAAGAGGGTATAGTTTTAACAGACAGCAAAAAAGCATTTGATATTGTCAGTTGGCAGCTTTGTTGAGAGCATTAAGTAAAATGGCAGGGGCAGGATGGTTCTTGCAGGGAATAAGGACCATTTATAATGGACTTTAGATTAGGGCTATATTTAATGGGGGGTACTGAATAGGGCTTTAGGGTGGGGAACATAGCATGCTGCTTGATATCAGCAAGAATGTTCCTTATTATAACAGTTAATTTGCTGCAGATAACGAGGCATTGCCTGAACAACTGAAAGAAGCAATGGAAAATCAGTAGTTTAATCATGTTTGCAGATGATGGTTTGATACTGCTTGAGGATATTTGAAGGATATTGTCAGGTATGTTAGATATCTTTGAAAAATTTGTGAAAGAGACAGGTGTGACATGTCATTATAAAAATCATTGGTGATTATGGAAGGAAGAGGAAATAAAGTTGAGGTATGTAAGATGTACATGGAACATGGAGAAAAGTACTTAGACATAAAGATGCTGCTTATTGTTAAGGAATAAGAAACAGAATGGGAGGAAACTGAAGAAGGTAGTAGGTATGCTAAATAGATAGAGAGGGAAGTCTTCTTTTACTGGTGAGGTTAAAGGTGGTAATGTTAATGGTAATACTGGTGATCTGTGGGTCCATTTCCACTGGAAAAGATAACTCATAAAATCTAACCTGTTTGTGGTAAGTGTATTTTTAAGTGAAGAACTGTATAATTGGTAAGGGTGAAATAAACATGGCTAACAACTTAGGTGGGTAAGTAATGCTAAATTTGGGAAATAAACACAGTGCGATGACCAAGGAGTAAGGAAAGGATGGCAATGTGGTTAGATGGGAGAAGTGGAAGGAATGTAAGAAAAATGGAAGCAAAGCAAAGATGATGGCAGAAAAGTGTACAATTAAAGATTTTATTGGAAAATGAGGGAAGTGTAGCTTGCTGCAGGGTAACAAAACAGAATTTTGGGAGTGTACTGGATAATAATATGTAATAGTATGGTGAAAACATATTGGGGAGAGAATAAGAAGATTGGGCAGAAGTGGACTGGGAAATGAGCTGGGATTGAAGAATGACTGAAAGGACATATATACCAAAAGTTCCAGTTGGTAAAGGAGAAATATGAGCTAAGAGGAGGTGATTAGCTGGTGAATAGAGCAACTGTATCATGGATTAATCTGATTAGAAAGCATATAAATCAAGCAAAGGAGGAAGAGGAAAGGAAAGGAAAATGGCTGTGCAGTATGCAAGTAATCACGGTTGGTTCTGAATCAGAAAGGTCTGGATTCAGATAATGTATAAGGATCTATAGGTAAGGGAAGCAGAGCTACATATGGGTAGACATTACAAAACGTTATGGAGGGAGAGTGAGGAATGGGAAGAGATGATGTGTGGGAGGACATTCAG